>NC_092333.1:162678055-162985833 GCF_046630445.1 Rutidosis leptorrhynchoides
AATGTCGCATGCTCAGCGGTAGTTGCAAACAAGCTTCCCGAGAAGCTTGAGGATCCTGGGAGTTTCACCATCCCTTGCTTGCTGGGTAATTTGGATTGTATGAGGGCGTTGGCAGATTTGGGGGCTAGCATAAATTTAATGCCCTATTCTATTTACTTAAAGCTAGACCCCGAGGAGTTGAAACCCACGCGTATGGCTATTCAGCTAGCGGACCGCTCTATTAAATTCCCTAGTGGAATTATCGAGAATATGCTAGTTAAGACCGGGTCGTTGGTTTTCTCGGCCGATTTCTTAGTGTTGGATATGGAAGTGGATGAGAGGATTCCACTGATTTTGGGTCGGCCATTTTTGAATACTGCTAGGTGTATCATTGATGTTTATGGCCAACAGTTGACCCTTAGGATAGATGATTTGCATGCAACTTTCTCAATCGACCATGCTTTAAAATACCCTGCCTACACTGATGATACATGTTATTTTCTTAACACTGTGAATGTCCAGTCTGAGTTGTTGCAGGAATTCCCAGAGTTACTGGGTTCAGGAGAATGTTCATTGGTTGAAATTGATGAAGAGTTGCAGGTTGAGGAGGTGGATATTTTGACCACCTTGATGGAAAACGGCTATGAGCTGACTGAGGAGGAGTTCAAAGAACTCGAACGTGATGCGGATTACCGGAGCAAGTCTTCAATTGAAGAACCTCCCGAGTTAGAATTGAAGCCACTTCCTGATCATTTAGAATACGCTTATTTGTAGGAGGAATCTAAGCTCCCGGTAATTATTTCTTCTTCTCTTACTACAGGTCAGAAAACTGAGCTTGTAACCATGCTGCAGGCCCATAAACCGGCCATTGAATGGAAAATTCACGACATTAAGGGTATTAGTCCCTCCTATTGCACCCACAAAATCCTAATGGAGGATAACTCCAAACCTGTGGTGCAATGATAAAGGAGGTTGAACCCACACATGCAAGATGTCGTGAAGAAAGAGATCATTAAGCTCCTTGATGCAGGTCTGATTTACCCGATCTCTGACAGTCCTTGGATTAGCCCGGTACACTGTGTACCTAAGAAAGGTGGTATGACTGTTACCACTAATGATAAAAACGAGTTAATTTCCACTCGGACTGTCACAAGGTGGCGTGTTTGTATTGACTATCGTAAGTTGAACGACGCCACACGCAAGGACCACTTCCCGTTACCTTTCATGGATCAAATGCTAGAGAGGTTAGAGGGAAATAGCTTTTATTGTTTTCTTAATGGTTTTTCGGGCTATTTCCAAATTCCTATCTCGCCCGAGGACCAGGAGAAAACTACTTTCACGTGCCCGTATGGCACATTCTCATACCGACGCATGCCCTTTGGCCTTTGCAATGCTCCGGCCACTTTTCAAAGGTGCATGATGGCAATATTCCATGATATGATAGAGGATTGCATGGAGGTGTTCATGGATGACTTTTCGGTCTTCGGTGACACTTTCGATTCATGCCTTCTTAATTTAGAACGGATGTTGGAAAGGTGTGAAAAGTCTAATCTTGTGCTCAATTGGGAGAAGTGCCATTTCATGGTTCAAGGGGGCATAGTTCTAGGTCACAAGATATCTATGTAGTGACCCGAACTTTTCCATGTTTATATATATTAATTGAGATTGATATTTACATGATTAAATGTTTCCAACATGTTAAGCAATCAAACTTGTTAAGACTTGATTAATTGAAATATGTTTCATATAGACAATTGACCACCCAAGTTGACCGGCGATTCACGAACGTTAAAACTTGTAAAAACGACATGACGATATATATATGGATATACATATGGTTAACATGAGATTATGATAAGTAAGTATCTCCATAAGTATATTAACAATGAGTTATATACATATAAACAAGACTACTAACTTAAGGATTTCGAAACGAGACATATATGTAACGATTATCGTTGTAACGACATTTAAATGTATATATATCATATTAAGATATATTAATATATCATAATATCATGATAATATAATAATTTAACATCTCATTAGATATAATAAACAATGGGTTAACAATATTAATTGAGATCGTTAACTTAAAGGTTTCAAAACAACACTTACATGTAACAACTAACGATGACTTAACGACTCAGTTAAAATGTATATACATGTAGTGTATTTAGATGTATTAAAATACTTTTGGAAGACTTCAAGACATATATCAAAACACTCATACTTAACGAAAATGGTTACAGTTACTTTTCCATTCTTTTCTTTCATCAAGAATTCTAGTCGTATTCTTACCCGTATTATACACAGCTTCAAAACGTACTTACTATGAGTATATACCAATAGGAACTAGCATGGGATTCCACTCTTGATTATGTCATGTATGACTAATCAATTTTAACTTCTACCATGAGCTAGTCAACTAACTAGAACTCCTTTTAACCCCACTCACCACTCACCAATTACCACTCATCATTCACTCAATTTCACTTCCAAATCTCTTTCTAATTCTCTCTCAACACACACACACACTATTATGAACGTATTTTTCCAGTAGTTAATCATCATCTTCATCAAAAATCACTTCAAGAATCAAGCTATAATCATCATAGGAAGAACACTTCAAGAACACTTCAAAAATCCCTTCAAGTTTACTAATTTACTTCCAAGCTTTCTAATCCATTCCAAGTAATCATCTAAGATCAAGAAACCTTTATTATATACAGTAGGTTATCTTTCTTATTCAAGGTAATATTCATATTCAAACTTTGATTCAATTTCTATAACTATAAACTATCTTAATTCGAGTAAAAATCTTACTTGAACTTGTTTTTGTGTCATGATTCTACTTCAAGAACTTTCAAGCCATCCAAGATCCTTTGAAGCAAGATCATTTCTTGTCACTTCCAGTAGGTTTACCTACTAAACTTGAGATAGTAATGATGTTCATAACATCATTCGATTCATATATATAAAACTATCTTATTCGAAGGTTTAAACTCGTAATCACTAGAACATAGTTTAGTTAATTCTAAACTTGTTCACAAACAAAAGTTAATCCTTCTAACTTGACTTTTAAAATTAACTACACACATGTTCTATATCTATATGATATGCTAACTTAATGATTTAAAACCTGGAAACACGAAAAACACCGTAAAACCGGATTTACGCCGTCGTAGTAACACCGCGGGCTGTTTTGGGTTAGTTAATTAAAAACTATGATAAACTTTGATCTAAAGTTGTTATTCTGAGAAAATGATTTGTATTATGAACATGAAACTATATCCAAAAATTATGGTTAAACTCAAAGTGGAAGTATGTTTTCTAAAATGGTCATCTAGACGTCGTTCTTTCGACTGAAATGACTACCTTTACAAAAACGACTTGTAACTTATTTTTCCGACTATAAAACTATACTTTTTCTATTTAGATTCATAAAATAGAGTTCAATATGAAACCATAGCAATTTGATTCACTCAAAACGGATTTAAAATGAAGAAGTTATGGGTAAAACAAGATTGGATAATTTTTCTCATTTTAGCTACGTAAAAATTGGTAACAAATCTATTCCAACCATAACTTAATCAACTTGTATTGTATATTATGTAATCTTGAGATACCATAGACACGTATACAATGTTTCGACCTATCATGTCGACACATCTATATATATTTCGGAACAACCATAGACACTCTATATGTGAATGTTGGAGTTAGCTATACAGGGTTGAGGTTGATTCCAAAATATATATAGTTTGAGTTGTGATCAATACTGAGATACGTATACACTGGGTCGTGGATTGATTCAAGATAATATTTATCGATTTATTTCTGTACATCTAACTGTGGACAACTAGTTGTAGGTTACTAACAAGGACAGCTGACTTAATAAACTTAAAACATCAAAATATATTAAAAGTGTTGTAAATATATTTTGAACATACTTTAATATATATGTATATATTGTTATAGGTTCGTGAATCAACAGTGGCCAAGTCTTACTTCTCGATGAAGTAAAAATCTGTGAAAGTGAGTTATAGTCCCACTTTTAAAATCTAATATTTTTGGGATGAGAATACATGCAGGTTTTATAAATGATTTACAAAATAGACACAAGTACGTGAAACTACATTCTATGGTTGAATTATCGAAATCGAATATGCCCCTTTTTATTAAGTCTGGTAATCTAAGAATTAGGGAACAGACACCCTAATTGACGCGAATCCTAAAGATAGATCTATCGGGCCCAACAAGCCCCATCCAAAGTACCGGATGCTTTAGTGCTTCGAAATTTATATCATGTCCGAAGGAGGATCCCGGAATGATGGGGATATTATTATATATGCATCTTGTTAATGTCGGTTACCAGGTGTTCACCATATGAATGATTTTTATCTCTATGTATGGGATGTGTATTGAAATATGAAATCTTGTGGTCTATTGTTATGATTTGATATATATAGATTAAACCTATAACTCACCAACATTTTTCTTGACGTTTAAAGCATGTTTATTCTCAGGTGAATATTAAGAGCTTCCGCTGTTGCATACTAAAATAAGGACAAGATTTGGAGTCCATGTTTGTATGATATTGTTTAAAAACTGCATTCAAGAAACTGATTTCGATGTAACATATTTGTATTGTAAACCATTATGTAATGGTCGTGTGTAAACAGGATATTTTAGATTATCATTATTTGATAATCTACGTAAAGCTTTTTAAACCTTCATTTATAAAATAAAGGTTATGGTTTGTTTTAAAAATGAATGCAGTCTTTGAAAAACGTCTCATATAGAGGTCAAAACCTCGCAACGAAATCAATTAATATGGAACGTTTTTAATCAATAAGAACGGGACATTTCAGTTGGTATCAGAGCGTTGGTCTTAGAGAACCAGAAAATTTGCATTAGTGTGTCTTATCGAGTTTGTTAGGATGCATTAGTGAGTCTGGACTTCGACCGTGTTTACTTGAAAAATGATTGCTTAACAAATTTTGTTGGAAACTATATATTTTTAACATGTGAATATTATGTGATATATTAATCTCTTAACGCGTTTGATATTATGTGATAGATGTCTACCTCTAGAACAAGTCCCATTGACTCACCTAATAATAATGAAGAGTCAAATGTAAATTGGAATGATTCGTGGACTGATTCACAAGTTCCCGAAGAGGAACCGGAAGAAGAGTCGAAACCGGAAGAAGAATCGGAACCGGAAGAAGAATCGGAACTGGATGAAGAAATAGAACCGGTGGGGGAAATAATAAAACGGTTAAGTAAAAGAAAATCCTCAACTAACCGACCAAGGTTTATTATGGTCAATGGTGTTTCCGCCAAGGAAGCAAAATATTGGGAGGATTACCAATTCTCCGATGATGTTATAGAAATTACCCCAACTGAATTTAAAAAGGCAAAAGAAAATAATAAGGGAAAGGGCATAAAAATAGAGAAATCTAATTCCAACCCCGATGAACTTTATATGTATCGTCAACCCCCGAAGTCCTTAAGTTGTAACAATGACCCGGGAACCTCTAAACCACCAGGTTTTTCTAAACCAATGTGGATAACGACGGCTCGTATTAGGGGAACATCATATATCCCTAGAAACTTAGCAAAACGAACCAAAACCGAAGAAGAAGAAACAAGCGAGTCGGAATAAGATAGTTGTATTCGTGTGGTGTAATATATGTAATATAGTGTGCTTATGCTTTATGATATATGTAAAAATTGCTTGTATTAATAAGTATTTTTTTATGAATCTAACACTTGTCTATTTTACAGTATAAAAACACAAAATGGATAGACAACCCAATATTTTAAGAGACCTACCCGGAGACATGATTGATGAAATCTTGTCTAGAGTCGGTCAGAATTCTTCGGCACAACTATTTAAGGCGAGATCAGTTTGTAAGACATTCGAAGAACGTTCCAAGAATGCCTTGGTTTATAAAAGGCTTTCGTTCGAAAGATGGGGGATATCACATTGGGAAACCCATAAGTTACGATGTGTTTACTTTGACGCATATATTGCGGGGAACCCAAATGCTATTTTACGCAATGGGTTAAGAAATTATTTTGACTCAATATATCCGAATATTGGACTTCGTGATTTAGAAAAAGCGGCTAACATGCAACATAAAGAAGCATGTTATGCTTACGGATTAGTAATGTTCGCTTCTCACCAAAGTGAGAACAAGAACATCGGGCTACAACTATTAAACAAAACGTTTCCACAAGTGACGGAGTCGGTAATTAGGGTAAGAAATGAGGTTTTTAAATTGTTACGGGACTGTTGGACATTACGTAACCCACGTCCCTTTGACGACGTTACAACACGCTGACTTATCAACGGCCATAACGGTTATGTTCCACAAGACCAAGGATGGGAAGTAATCCTAGTAAAACCAGAATGCATGACTTGTTTCTGGACGTATGAATTACGTGTCTTTATTACCTTTGCTGAACGACTTGTGTACTAGCTAGAATTATCTTCACAACCATCTTGTATCAAATTTATTGTGTGCTATATTTCATGCTATATGTAAAATAAGCGGTATTGTAAGTTTGTAAAATATTGTGTAAAAGTTTGAACGTGAAATATTATTATAATCAGTTTTTCATATAGAATTGTAGTAGTTGAATTGTATATTAGCTACTAAGTATGAACTTAACGGGTAGGTACTACCCGAATTTAAACTTATAAAACGCTAATATGAAGAAAAAGCTTTTATAAATGAGTTCATATTATGCTACGAAATACTATTAACTTCTCTTAATATTCTGTATGATTAACTTGTTCCATTTAACTATTTTGAAGGAAATGGCACCGACTACTCGACACACCGTGAATATGAATGAAGAGGAATTCCGTACTTTTCTAGCTTCAAACATAGCCGCAGTACAGGCTGCGCTACATACCAACAATAACCTTGGATCTAGCAGTACAGGAAATCGTGTAGGATGCACCTACAAAGAATTCACTGCCTGCAAACCTTTGGAATTTGATGGAACCGAAGGACCGATCAGATTGAAACGGTGGACTGAGAAGGTCGAATCGGTGTTTGCCATAAGTAAGTGTACTGAAGAGGACAAAGTGAAGTACGCTACGCATACCTTCACAGGTTCTGCGTTAACATGGTGGAATACCTATCTAGAGCAAGTGGGACAAGATGATGCGTACGCACTACCGTGGTCAGCATTCAAGCACTTGATGAACGAGAAGTATCGTCCCAGAACCGAGGTCAATAAGCTCAAGACAGAACTTAGAGGGTTACGAACCCAAGGATTTGATATTACCACGTACGAAAGACGATTCACAGAATTGTGCCTATTGTGTCTGGGAGCATTCGAAGATGAGGAAGAGAAGATCGACGCATTTGTGAAAGGATTACCGGAAAGAATCCAAGAAGATATAAGTTCACACGAGCCCGCCTCCATACAACAGGCATGTAGAATGGCTCACAAACTAGTGAACCAGATTGAAGAAAGAATTAAAGAACAGACTGCTGAAGAGGCCAATGTGAAGCAAGTCAAAAGAAAGTGGGAGGAAAACGGTGATAAGAATCACCAATACAACAACAACAGCAATTACAACAATAATCGCAACAATTATCCCAACAATCGCAACATCAATCGCAACTACAACAAACGGCCCAACAACAACAACAACAACAACAGCAACTACAACAATCATCCAAACAACAATAATAACCGCAACAACAACAACAATCAGAAGCAGCTATGCCAAAGGTGTGAAAAGTATCACTCGGGGTTCTGCACCAAATGTGGATGAAGCTTGTGTATATAAGAAAGCTAGTGGGAGCACTATCGTGAAATTTGGCTTCATTAAAAATGGTGATGAAGCTTGTGTATATAAGAAAGCTAGTGGGAGCACTATCATGTTCCTTGTACTATATGTGGATGATATATTGTTATTTGGAAATGATATTCCGGCAATGCAAAGAGTTAAAACTTGGCTAAGTAAATGCTTCTCCATTAAGGATCTTGGAGAAGCACAATACGTTTTGGGGATTGGGATCTACAGGGATAGATCCAAGAAACTGATAGGTTTGAATCAAAGTGCATACATTGAAAAGATCTTGAAAAGGTTCAAGATGGAGAACTCTAAGAAAGGTTTGGTACCTATTCAAAGAGGAACACTCCTTAGTTCATCTCAGTGCCCCACCACGAAAGATGAACAAGAGAGAATGAAGAAAGTCCCATATGCGTCTGCCATTGGGTCAATCATGTATGCAATGATATGCACTAGATCGGATGTGTCATGCGCTCTTAGCCTGACAAGCAGATACCAGAATAATCCAGGAAACAGTCATTGGATTGCTGTCAAAAGTATATTGAAATACCTTAGGAGGGCTAAGGATATGTTTCTAATATATGGGTCTGGTGAGGAGGAACTCGCTGTAAAAGGTTACGTGGACGCGAGTTTCCAAACTGATCGAGATGATTCTCGATCACAATCCGGTTATGTCTTCACGTTAAATGGAGGTGCAGTCTCTTGGAAGAGTTCAAAACAGGATGTTGTTGCTTTATCCACTACAGAGTCTGAGTACATCGCCGCATCATTGGCAGCTCAGGAAGCTGCATGGATGAAGAAATTCATCGACGACTTAGGAGTAGTCCCTTCCATTCAGGACCCTCTTGAGATCTTTTGTGACAACGAGGGTGCGATTGCTCAAATCAAGGAACCTCGTGCTCACCAAAAGACCCGTCACATTGAGCGGAGATTCAACTACATAAGGGATGAAGTTGAAAAGGGAAAGATATGTATTCGCAAAGTTCACACAGATCTTAATATAGCAGATCCTCTCACGAAGCTCTTACATGGATCAAAACATGCAGGACATGTTTGTGCATTAGGGCTTCGATATTCTAGTGATTGGTCATGATCTGTTTTAAGTATTGTAACGGAACGAAATTGTTCAAACTCATTAATATAATTATGGTATTAATTTATTTTGAGTTATGTTCCTATTTTGCATATTTTATCCATGAATAAGTAATTATTCTAAATTCCGTAGTCGATCACATTTGTGGGAGCAAATGTGAGGTTTAGACTATTATGAACTCGGATTGGTATACATTCACGGGATGAATGTGGTGCAAGGTTGCAACCAAGGTTCATAGATATTTGTGGGATACAAATATTGGAAGACCCGCCCTCAAGACTTACTAAATGGAGCCTTTGTGGTTGATCACATGTACTCTTGAGTAAATGCGAATATCATTGTATCCTCTGACCTGAGATACATATTGGGTTCGGATATTTACCAAGTATTGTACCTTGATTCTTTCCTTCGCTATTCTGAAATATGGTAGTTCACAAGGAAGAGCTCAGGCATAATGCAAGGTACATATTTAGGACGTATGTAGTCAAGATGGAATTTGTCCCTCTTATTCGTTGAGAGTCAGATGTCTAAGGCCTGATAAAGTTAAATCTAAAAGAGAGTGATCGCTCTGTGTCTCTTGGATTTAACATGACATCTAGGATGAAAGGATGTAATGAAAATATTCACCTATTCATATTCGAGATGGGAACTCGTAAGGGATGATGTTGTTGAATGGCATAAAGTCATAACATATTGGGGGTGATGGACGATCGTTAGGTGGTATCCATCACTTGCATTAATTTCTTATGTTTCTCGTGCAAGTGGGAGATTGAAGGTATTTCGTATGCCCGAGAGACATATTAAATTAATGTGGCTAATGTGTTATGATCCAAGTCGGGTCATACCCAATAACAAGCTTATCGACACCTTATATTTATTTAATCTCAACGATTGGATGGTTAAATAAATACGCGACACTTGAACTTTAGAAAATCGGTTTTCTAAAATATTATCACTTGAGATAAATTATTTGGATAATTTATATTTAATTATTTATAGGTTTAAATAATTATGTTATGTTATATTTTATAAATTGGTTTATAAAATGTAAGTAACTTAAATGCATATTTTTATATATATCAAGTTTTATATCTTTACAAGACTAATTTTAACAAGTTTTATAAAAATATGAATCTTGATATAATACATCCATATAGCACGTTTTTGTGGAGACCAAGGGAGTCTTCCCATACTTGATGTAACTTCCAATATATGCCACAAGTCCTTGTTATTGATGCTTGACCAAAAAAAGGAGCACATGCATTTAAAAGTTCAAGTAATACACTAAAAATTCAGCCATTTTTTGCTGCTGAAACTGCCATGTTCTTTGAGGTAATAAGAGGCAGTTTTGTGTTTAATAAAAAGCTGAATACATAGTGTAATAAAATCCTAACTAAACTTCAAGGTGTTGGTGATAAGTTTGGGGTATTTCTCCTTGAGGTTTCATGCTTTTGAAGCTTGCATTCTCATCATCTTTCTAGTTGCTGCTGTCCTGTTTTTCAAGTGCAAATAAAAGGGTTTTGAGCTTGGTTAATTAGTTAGTTAAGTGTCTAAATCTTAACTAACTTAAAGGGTGGTGTTGGTGCATCAAAGGATTGGGTTTTACACACTTGAGGTTTCAAGTTAGAAGCTCATTTTGCATCACCTTCTTCTACTTTTTGCTGTCCAAAATTCAGCCCTCTACAATCTTAGAAGAGGTATAAAACTCTTCCTTTCTTGTTAATTAGTAAGCATTATTTCACAACTTGATCCAAGATGGGATTTAGCTTTAATTGGTTTAATGATAACAAGTAAAATTGGTAATTTCACGCTTCCATTTTATAATGATTCTTAAATGGTTTTAAGAGTTTCAAACTTGTTAAATCTCAACAATGGTATCTAGAGCCGAGGTTGTTGAAATATGCTTCGTAATGTTGTTTTAAACCCAATATATTTGCAATCTATGAACATGCATGAATGTAGATTGCAAAAATCAATGGGTTTGGGTAGGTTTATGTGTTAGGCCGAATTGTTTGGGTTCCAAAAGTGGGTTTTGGGCTCTTTCATTTGGTCATATTTGGTTGCATGTTCATGTTCACAATCATAGCCTTGACCTTGTGTTGAATGCATGTTATGGTTGTATGTTTGGTTAATTTGTAATATTCATTTGGTATGTAATATTAATTCATTCAATTGGATGTAATATTTATTTTGGCTATGTAATTTGTTTTATATTTGGTATGTAAAATAGAATCGGTTGTATTTTCATTTTCTAGATAAAAATGTATTAGGATACATATTTTGTAAAATAAAGATACAAGATGATGAAGACTTGAAGAACACAAGGAACATATGGATGCAAGGTTAAGTGGGAGATTTGAAATCTCCTACTTTGTATTATTACCCCTTAACCCGGTGACATTTGTTTTCGGCTAAACAAATGTCCACCAAAATGGCTAGATTGTGAACATACTTGTTTTGCATGTGTGGTTGTTTGTTTGTTTATTGTATTGTATGTTTGGTTGATATAATTAATCACAAGATAACAACAAGCAAAACGATAATTTAATTGGTTAAATTAGACGTATTAATAACATGCAAGATGACAATTTAATTAGTTAAATTAAAAGCAACTAAAGACCTTAATAAATGGTTATTAAGAACAAGAAAAGGATCACATATATATAAAATGGTTTATATCAAGTAATTGGCAAATTACAAGACTTGAAAATGGATTTCAAATGAACCATACACTAAATGCATGTTGGTGTATGGCATAAATGTTTTCTTAAACTAGAATTAACGAAAACTTAACATCCCTTAATCGACAAGGAAAATGATGCGGTAGCGGAGTGGTATAAAATACTATTAAATTTTTGCAGGAAATACTATTAAATACGATACAATTTTACACAAGATATTTATTTATTTATAGAATGGATATACTTAAACCTTGCTACAACACTTATAGGCAGTGTACCTAATCGTACAGTAGTGTAGTTTTTAGTAAGTCCGGTTCGTTCCACAGGGAAAATCTTTAAACAAAGCTTAACGCTATATTAGTTTACTTTTATAAAAATACAATATATATATATATATATATATATATATATATATATATATATATATATATATATATATATATAAGTAATATTATTATTATAAAGGGGGGTTTTTACCGTTTAATGACCGGTTTGTCAATTTTAAAACTTTAGTCGCAGTTAAAACCAAATGTAAAATATTAAAAATGAATACAAGACTTAAATTAAAGCATAAAGTAAATAACGATAATGAAATTGCGAATAATAAAAGTGCGATAAAATAAACTTGCGATAATTAAAAAGTACGATAATTAAAAAGTACGATAATTAAAAGTGCAATTAAATACAATAATAATAAAAATGCGATATTTAGAAGTGCAATTAAATATAAAATAAAGGAAATTAAATATGAAATAAAAGAATTATGCTTATTTAAACTTCCGTAATCATGATGTTTGATGTGTTGATTTTAGTTTTATGCCCATGGGTTAATTGTCCTTTGTCCTGGATTATTTAATATGTCCGTCTGGTTTTTGTCCATAACAGTCCATCAGTCATAAATATAAAGTGCGAGTGTCCTCGTCAAATTATTCTTATACTCGAAGTTAAATATTCCAACTAATTGGGGATTTAAACTGTAACAAGATTTTAATACTTTGTTTAATAATTACACCAGGATGTCGACTGAGTGTAACCCAAGGTTTTAATATTTTGTTATCAATTATACCAAGTGTCCTTTGTACATAATTTCACCCCTGTTTTAATTATTCTAGTGGCTATTAATCCATTCCCGTGTCCGGTTAAATGAACGATTATTCGTACATATAAATACCCCGCCCATCGTGTCCGATTGAGTGTATATGGTAATTTATAGGGACGCCCAATTGTAAATCTTTATATTAACATTAACAAACTATCATTTAGTTAAACAAATATAAAGCCCATTAATAGCTCATAGTCTAATTCCCACAAGTGCCGTTCTTTTGTCCAAACCCCAATTATGGTACAAAGCCCAATTACTCAATTTTAGTAATTAGCCCAACATCATGATTACTTCATTTTAAATAAGCATAATAATTACTTAGCTACGAGACATTAATGTAAAAAGGTTGAACATAACTTACAATGATTAAAAATAGCGTAGCGTTACACGGACAGAATTTCGACTTACACCCTTACAATATTCGCTAACATACCCTTATTATTAGAATTAAAATTAAAATTAAAATTAAAATATAAATTATAAATATAAATATATCGTATGAATGAGGAGAAAAAAGATGATGATTTGCGATCAGAATTCGGTTGCTTTTATAGGAAAATTCGACTTTTGGGGCTCCGCGACTCGCGGTGAAATACTCTTCAAACTCCGCGAGTCGCGGAGAATGAAATTACAGCTCAGTCCCTTTGGAGTCTTTCTTGCCGACGGTTTTTATTATTTATTATAATATATAAATAATTATAAGAATTATTTAAATATTATATTATATTTATGTGCATAGTTGACTTGTAATTTTTAGTCCGTTGCGTCGAGCGTTGAGAGTTGACTCTAGTCCCGGTTCCGGATTTTCGAACGTCCTTGCGTACAATTTAATATCTTGTACTTTGTGTTTTGAATCTTGTACTCTTGTAATTTCGAGACGTTTCTTATCAATAATTGGAACCTCTTTGATTGTCTTTTGTACTTTTGAGCTTTTTGGTCGTTTGCGTCTTCAATTCGTCGAATCTGTCTTTTGTCTTCACCTTTTATTATTTAAACGAATATCACTTGTAAATAGAACAATTGCAACTAAAAGCTTGTCTTTCTTGAGGAATAATGCTATGAAATATATGTTCGTTTTTAGCATTATCAAATATTCCCACACTTGAGCGTTGCTTGTCCTCAAGCAATATCGTCTTGAAATACTAGAATCACTTCTTTATTCTTCACACTTTGTACATCAGTGATTTCTATACGGCGGTATAAACAATGGTAGTAAGGATATGGTTTACAGTCCCACATGACTATAAAAATTTAGATCCATTAAGGAAATTGGATCTTTATGAAAACATTTGATCTTTTGAAAATTAAATCTAGTTTTTACCCTAGATAAGTTTTCCAGAATAACCCTTTACCGGTGTTTGCAAAATATTTTTATGGGTTTGGTGGGTTTCAGATTTGAAAATTTTAGCTCAAAACTTGCGGTTTTGTGTCATCCACTTGCTAACCTTGTATTTGGAAAGCAACACGTCCAGTTTACTTGTCCCGTATATTACCTTTCGGTAAACTACCGTCCGGTTGAAAGGAAAGCGTTGAACAAGCAACTGTTAAGGCAATGTCCCCTGATATGCTTTTAATTATGGTCTATAACGTGTCGGACGCAATTACTATCCTTGGTAGGAGCAATAGTAAAGCTCACCCTTATAATAATTTTTTTTTTCGGTATGGCACAAGGTCCTGTCTTTGACCACTATGCAACCACCGTTCTTACGGTTGACACCCGATTTAGTTTAGGTGACCTAATGAATTCCAGGTGAATTCCTAGGATTTTACGTTCAATGGTAATGAACGCATTGAAAATAGGGTTTTCAGAAAACAAATCGGTTTGTAATTTTGATCAAAATATTTTCTCGTTCAAGCTCGAGTTTAGATATCATTGAATTCCATGAGTTTGAATTCTCAATCTTTAAGGTCAATCTCAAGGATTGAGTAATATCAGTCTTAAAAGCTGATTTTTAATCTTTAAGGAGATTATCCTTTCTGGGGATCTGATTCATTAGTCTTATCCAGCTAATTTGCATGGTGCCCCCTATTGTACGAGATAAATCCTTCTCATGGTTAGGATAAATCTGACCACTTGGCGACCCTGTTTAATGCTGAGGTCCGTGGATTTCCTGCTGATTTTAGTGATGACTTTTCTAGATTTTTCGTCAACCTACAGCTGGTCTGGACGACAACTTCATGACCTAAATCAAGAAGCGCGTTTCTTTTTCGGAAGACTTTACTTCCTTTTAATGATGGAATTGATTCATCGTGTAGATCCATCTCTTCTTTTCTTTCATCGGGTAAAACAGTTTAGTTTAGTCCAAAGCAAAAGTATTTTCAGTTATTTGTTACAGATATATGTGACATATGTTTAAGATAACTTGGTAAATTTTCCCACACTTGGCTTTTATTTTCCTTTTTATCGTCCTCTATTCCATTTTAATTGAATTTTAACATTTTAGTTTGTTTCTCAATTTATGTCCTTTCCGAGGTAACAATAATTTCGGTGTTAAAACCTAGTTTTATCGTTCATAAATATGTATAAACATGATTTTGAGTTCATTTAATTGAAAATTTTGAAAATTTTTACTAGAATTGTGTAGTTAGTATATAAGACTAGGGCTGTTCTTTTTTATCAGAGAGCACTAGATTCTAATACAACTACTGCTTTACTAGTATTTTTAATGGTAACCAAGTGTATAAAGTAAAAAATTTTAAAATCTGAAAGAATTTAACCCCTTCCCACACTTAAGATCTTGCAATGCCCTCATTTGCAAAAAATCAGGAATAATTTAAATTATTGAGGGTGATTTGTGTGAAAATGATTAAATTTTTACCAAAGTTTCCAAATATATTGGCGTTTGTTTGCTGAATGATAAATGGTGCACATCATTTGTTCATTCCGTCTTGTTGTTATTTCACATATATTTTGCATCTTGTCGTCAAAATTAGTTGCTTTTGCCGAACTTAATGCCAGTCTTTGAAAATGCGTTGTTTTACCCTGTTGTGTACATAAGATAAACTGCAACCATATATACATATTTTTGAAGTTTGGTATATTACCCCACATTCAAAAATTATTAAAATCTAAGAATAAAAGTTAGACAATTATAAAAACTATTACAATTTTAACAAAAGTATTAAACGTATCAATCATTACAAATTACAAAAAAAAAAAAATAAGTATACTAGGGATGATACTGGTACCAATAGGGGTTCCAGGCATAACCATAGGTGCTATAGAATGCTTCAGCAGGGTTATACGTAGGACATGGTGGCTGCATCTCTATAGACCAGGGAGGGAAGATGGGTTTCGGTGTAGGAATATAGTTTCTACCTATATGTTGGCAATGAGCTATGATTTGGTTCTGATGAACTTGCCAATCTTCAAATGCTCTCTGTCTAGCATTTTCATATTCCTGAGAAGCTATAAACCTTTGCATTTCTTGCATCTCATTCCCCCCTCCTACATTACCTTGCTGTTGGTTTCTCTCCACCTGTGGATGTCTACCATGGTATCGTACTGCGGCGTTATTTCGCCTCTTCAAAACTTTCGCACCATGGTATACATTTAAACCTATAGTATCGCGGGGTTCTGGTTCTTCTACTAATAATCCCCCCCGACTTATATCCACACCGAGATATTCACCAATCAAAGAAATAAAAATACCACCTCCTATTATGCTATGCGGTCGCATCCCCCGAACCATAGCTGATAAATAATAACCCACACAATACGGTATACTTACAGCGCTTTGTGGGTCTCGAATACACATATGCTAAAACAAATCCTGTTCATTTACTTTTTCCTTGTTCTTACCCCTTTGTGTAATCGAATTAGCTAAAAACCTATGTATCACTCTTAATTCGGCTCTATCTATATCCAAATAAGAGTAATTTCCCCCTTTGAAACGGTGATGGCTTGTCATTTGACTCCACACACCGTGTGTATCAAAATTTTCATCTATCTTTCTACCGTTTAGTATCAACCCTCTACAATCGGCAGATGCTAACTCCTCAGGCGTATATATACGTAAAGCCTGAGCCATGTCTAGTAAAGACATGTGGCGCATCGAACCGCCTAACAAAAATCTAATAAAAGAACGATCGGTTAAACTAGCTACCCGATCATTCAACTCTATACTACACAACAATTCTTCACACCATACTTTATATACAGGTCTACGCATGGTGAATAAACGTACCCAGTCATTAAAAGTAGAATTACCATACCTCTGTACAAGTAATTCCCTAATTGGCCTGGCCAATTCTACAGCTTCTAAGGGTCCCCATTCTATGACCCTCGGTACCTCAACAACCTTAGAATGAAGAGTATGCAAACCCCTTTGATATTTTGGATAATCTATCCAAAGTCTGTCAAATCTCAGGTTCGGGTGCAACTCTTCCAAGTGCATATCGGAAAAGGTCATGACTGGATGAGGTATATCCTGCTTGTAGTAGTTATCCACCTCCTGTTGTTCCACATTCTCAGCAGGAGCATTACGGGCTTGGGATGAATATTCACCCCTTTCAGTCTGCAAAACACATCAAACACAATTTTTGTGCATCCAAATATGCATTAGTGTCAGCAAAATCATCAATCAAAATAATTACAATGACATTTTAAACTTAAGCTTATTTTCACATTTTTATCAAATCTACACTTTTTCAAATAAGCATATACGAAAATGTTCGCCAAGTTCATAAGCATTCAACTCAAATAACATGTCAAAATAATCATTACTAGCAATTAAACAAGTTTCAAATGGCATTATCTTTCAAAAATCAAGTTCATGAATTTTAGACTTGAAAAAGTCCACTTTAATTCTCAAAATCATGTTTAGGCTCAAAGTTTGGATCATTTAACTACCTAAACATGTTACACTACTTAATTTAGCAACAATTCATGACAAAAATCGGCCATAACCTGTTTATATCAAAAAGCCCCAAATTGCTCAAGAACACAAACCCTAGATTATTCAAAATTTGAAGTTTAAGGCTTCTAATCATGTTAAATAGCATCAATCTAGGTTATACAAGTATAATACATAAACAATTTAAGCCTAATTACACTAAAAAGCATCAAAATCAAATTGGGGAAAAAATTGCTCAAGAACACTAATTTCGGATTAAATGGTGTTTAGGTGTAGAAATTTACCGTTTTTCTTGAGTAATTCCTAGATAGCATCCTTCTCAACATGATTTTAGTAAAAGATTTGGTGATTAACGGTTAAAAATTGTGATTTTGGGGGTTTTTTTTCGGGTTTTTCGTGGGTTTTTTTGCAGTTTGTTTGAGTTGTGGAGTGTGAAACTGAGCTGTTGCAGCTCTTTATTTTTTTTCTGTAATCCGGTAGTCCCGCGACTCGCGGCATTTAAGCCTTCAAACTCCGCGAGTCGCGGAGTTTGCTATATTTTTTTTTTAAATCATTAACTTATGAAACAATTAAGTACTTAATTTTAAAATTTTGTTTCCCTTGTTATTTAGGACGAGGTCGTTTCGGATCGATGTCCTAGTCCGTCCCTCGACAAAATTTTAAAATTTGTCTTTTTGTAGCGATTGTTTTAAAAGCTAAGATTTTTGGGGTTTTTTAATGTTTTTGGCATACTTTAATTCAATGAGATTAAAAATAATGATAATAAAAGTTCTCGTCCCTCTCTCGGGTAAAGCAATTTCGGTTCAAAGACCTAGTCTTCAACTTACGACGAATTTTAAAAATCATATTTTTAACTTAATGAGATAAAGTAAATTTTTGTTTTTAAATTCACACAACTTAAATATAAAATTCAAAATTTATATTAAAAATTCACACCAAACTTAAAATTCGAAATGCATAAAATTAAAAATTTATATTTTTAAAAATTAAAAATTCACACCAAACTTAATTTAAAAATTTATATTATAAATTCATACCAAACTTATATTAATTTTTCAAATATTTACAATTTTAAAAAAATATATTTTTTACAGAGTTTACAATATTAATTTAAGATTTAAATATTAATTTTAAAAATATGGTAAAAATAAAATTAAAAATCTTTTTGGCTTTTTATCCCACTTTAATCAATCAAATATTATCAAAAATATGCGCCCCTCTTTTCGGTAAAGTAATTTCGGTTCCAAAACCTAATTTAACTCATGACGAATTTTTGAAATATTTTGGGTTGATTGTTTAAAGATATTTATACCTTAGGAATAAACGTTAAATTTCGCAGTGATGTAATAAATTTTTTTGAATGATATCAATAATTTCGGTCGCCAAACATAATTTTATTCAATACCAATTTAATACTTTTTAGCGAACAAATTAGCGTTTATTATCAAAAGGTTAAAAATAAAAATAAAAATAAAAACTGTACAGACATACCTGTGAAATAGATTTCTTAGTTATATGATCTATCCCTTTCATAAGATAGTCGGTTTAATTGGTTTTCCATGGCTACATAGGCGTAACCTCGAGCATTCAGTGTCTTTTATTCTAAACATATGAACGGTCCGTCTCTGCATAAAGTAACAAATTTGGTATTTGAATAGGTTTGATTATTTGAACATTTACCTCCATGTGACCATTTTCCGCATTTGTGACATCTTTCTAGGTGTCGTGCTCTTCTTTTCGCTGCGGATTTTGATTTTCCTTTACCAAATTGTAACTTATTATCTTCGCATCTGGATTCTTTTCTAACTCCGTCCATTCTTTCTCTGATTACTGATACTAATTCACTCGGTAGTATGTCATTATTTCTTTTAGTGATCAAAGCGTGTAGCATTAGACCATGGTTTAGTTCACAGGCAGTCTTCATTTTGTAAAAACCTAAAAAAATAAAAATTCAGAATGGGGGGAGAAGACTAGTTCTTTAGGGTCTGCTAGGGAAAGACCATTCGGGTTCCATTTTCGAGAACTACACGAAAACAGACAATCTAACTCTATCAGAAATACATATTATCCTTTAAAGACTTGATTCTCCCCACACTTAGTTAGCTGTGGTGTCGAAATTGTGATTAACTTCGTTGTCGACTTCCATCGGACCATGTATGTAATGTTTAACTCTGTGACCATTAACTTTAAATTCAATCCCATTTGAATTTATTAATTCTATCGTTCCGTATGGGAAAACTCTTTTGACTATGAATGGTCCAGACCATCTTGATTTCAATTTTCCAGGAAATAGCTTGAATCGTGAATTGAAAAGAAGAACTTTGTCTCCTTCTTTAAATTCTTTTGAACTTCTGATTCTTTTATCATGCCATTTCTTCGTTCTTTCTTTATAGATTAACGAATTTTCGTATGCTTCATGTCTTAATTCTTCTAATTCGTTTAGTTGACTTAATCGTAGACGTCCAGCTTTATGTAAATCAAGATTACATGTCTTCAAAGCCTAAAATGCTTTGTGTTCAATTTCTACTGAAAGATGACATGCTTTTCCATAAACAAGTCTAAAAGGTGTGGTTCCAATTGGAGTTTTGTAGGCTGTTCTAAAAGCCCAGAGTGCATCCTCCAATTTAATGGACCATTCCTTCAGATTTGATCCTACGGTTTTCTCTAGAATACGTTTTAAAGTTCGGTTGGTGTTTTCAACTTGTCCACTTGTTTGTGGATGATATGCGGTGGAGATTTTATGAGTTACTCCATATATTTTAAGAACTTTCTCAAGTTGATTATTATAGAAATGAGTACCCCGATCACTTATTAAAGTTTTCGGTGTTCCAAACCTTGCAAAAAGACGTTTTAAAAAGTTGACTACAACTCGTGCATCGTTAGTTGGGAGAGCTTGTGCTTCCGCCCATTTAGATACATAATCAATGGCTACGAGTATATATAGATTATTATGAGATTTTGGAAATGGACCCATAAAGTCAATACCCCAAATGTCAAATACTTCACATACTTGGATGACATTTTGTGGCATTTCATCACGTTGATTTATTTTTCCGGCCCTTTGACATGCATCACAGGATTTGCAAAGAAGGTGTGCGTCTTTGTAAATTGTAGGCCAATAGAATCCAGCTTCATAAACTTTTCTTGCTATTAGTTGAGGCCCATAATGCCCTCCTGTTGGTCCTGTGTGACAATGGTTTAATATTTTACTAGCTTCATCTCCAAATACACATTGGCGTATTATTCCATCGGGACAACTTTTAAACAAATGTGGATCTTCCCAGAAATAGTGTTTTATATCACTGAAGAATTTCTTTCGTCTTTGGTACGATAATCCTTTTTCAAGGAATCCACAAACTAAGTAGTTTGCATAGTCTGCAAACCATGGGATTTCTTTATAATCTATCTTCAATAGATATTCATCAGGAAAGTTGTCTTGTATGGCCGATTCATTCAGAACTTCTAATTCGGGATTTTCAAGACGAGAAAGATGATCAGCGGCGAGATTTTCTGCTCCTCTTTTATCTCGGATTTCAATATCAAATTCTTGTAAGAGTAAGATCCAACGGATTAATCTTGGTTTAGCATCTTGTTTTGAAAATAAGTATCTAAGAGCAGAATGGTCGGTATAGACCACCGTTTTTGCTAGAACGAGATATGATCGAAATTTGTCAAAAGCAAAGACAATAGCAAGGAGTTCTTTTTCAGTAGTTGTATAGTTCGTTTGTGCTCCTTGTAACGTCTTACTAGTATAATATATAGGTCGAAATCGTTTTTCAATCCTTTGTCCTAAAACGGCTCCCATTGCAAAATCACTTGCATCGCACATTAGTTCAAATGGTAGATTCCAATTTGGTGTTATCATGATCGGTGCATTAGTGAGTTTCTCTTTAAGAATATTAAAAGATTTGATACACTCATCTGAAAAGATGAATGGAGCATCCTTTTCTAGGAGTTTATTCATAGGAGTGGCAATTTTAGAAAAATCTTTTATGAAACGTCGGTAAAAACCGGCATGCCCTAGAAAACTCCTAACTCCTCTAACATTGGTGGGATGTGGAAGTTTAGCAATTACATCTACTTTAGCTCTATCCACTTCAATTTCTTCTTTTGAAATTTTATGTCCAAGAACGATGCCTTCTTTAACCATGAAATGGCATTTCTCCCAATTAAGTACTAGATTTGATTTTTCGCATCTAATTAGCATTCGTTCCAGATTAACTAGACATGATTTAAATGTATCACCGAAGACTGAAAATTCATCCATGAATACTTCCATGCATTCTTCTATCATGTCGTGAAAAATCGCCATCATACACCTTTGAAAGGTTGCAGGGGCGTTACAAAGTCCAAATGGCATGCGTTTGTAAGCAAAAGTACCATAAGGGCACGTGAATGTGGTTTTCTCTTGATCTTCGGGTGCTATTGGAATTTGAAAATATCCGGAAAATCCATCTAGAAAACAATAGTAACTATTTTCGGCTAATCTTTCCAACATTTAATCTATGAAAGGTAAGGGAAAGTG
Source organism: Rutidosis leptorrhynchoides (assembly GCF_046630445.1). NCBI lineage: Eukaryota > Viridiplantae > Streptophyta > Magnoliopsida > Asterales > Asteraceae > Rutidosis > Rutidosis leptorrhynchoides. Next base: position 162,700,117 of record NC_092333.1, read on the forward strand.
ATCTTTTCTGGTGGCGTCATTTAATTTTCTATAATCAATACATACACGCCATCCTGTTACAGTCCTAGTAGGAATAAGCTCATTTTTCTCATTTGTAATGACAGTCATGCCACCCTTCTTAGGTACGCATTGAACTGGGCTTACCCATGGACTATCAGAGATTGGATAAATTAAACCTGCATCTAGCAGTTTAATAATCTCTTTTTTAACTACATCTTGCATATTAGGATTTAGTCTTCGTTGGCGTTGCACATACGTTTTATGACCTTCTTCCATAAGGATTTTATGTGTGCAATACGAAGGACTTATTCCTTTAATATCATGAATCTTCCATGCAATGGCTGGTTTATGAGCTTTCAACACAGAAATGAGTTGTGATTTCTCATTTTCAGTAAGAGAAGACGATATTATTACAGGTAATTCAGATTCACCATGTAAATAAGCGTATTCTAAATGGTTTGGAAGTGGCTTTAACTCTAATTTCGGAGGTTCTTCTATCGATGATTTGTATCGATATCTGTCTTCTTCTTTTAGCATTTGAATTTCTTCTGTTGTTGGTTCATATCCATTAGCTATAAGTGTAGCTAACATTTCAGCTTCATCAATTGGTTCATTACCTTCTCCTAAAGAACATTCTCCTGTTCCTTGTAATTCTGGAAATTCTTCTAATAATTCTGCATGTGCATCTATAGTTTGAATATAATAACATGTATCATTTGCAGATTGTGGTTGTTGCATTGCTCTATCAACTGAAAAGGTAACACTCTCATCCTCTATACTTAGGGTCAGTTTCTTACCGAACACGTCTATCATTGCTTTAGCCGTGTTTAAGAATGGTCTTCCTAATATGAGAGGAACTTGAGAATCTTCTTCCATGTCCAAAACAACAAAATCTACTGGAAATACTAAAGTACCGACTTTAACTAGCATGTTCTCCATTATCCCTCTAGGATATTTTATTGATCTATCGGCTAGTTGTATGCTTATTCTGGTTGGTTTCAATTCTCCAAGGTCTAGTTTAGTGTATAGTGAATACGGCATTAGATTTATACTAGCACCTAAGTCTGCCAATGCTTCTATTGAACTAAGACTACCCAGAAAACATGGAATTGTGAAACTTCCTGGATCAGATAATTTTTCTGGTATCTTATTCAACAGCACTGCTGAACAATTAGCATTCATAGTAACAGCCGAGAGTTCTTCCATTTTCTTTCTATTTGAAATTAGATCTTTCAAGAATTTAGCATATCTAGGCATTCCTGAAATCACATCAATGAAAGGAAGATTTACATTTATCTGTTTAAACATATCCAAGAATTTGGATTGCTCGGCTTCAAGTTTCTCTTTCTTCATTTTACTAGGGTAAGGAAGTGGTGGTTGGTATGGTTTAACATAAGGTTTATCCTTAACTATGTTATCTTCATTAACCTTTTCAACTACCGGTTCTTTTTCCTTATCCTGATCAGGTTGTGGTTCTTGTGGAGTAGGAATGGCTTCATCAGAAGTTACAGGTATTTCAGGTGGTTTAAGTGTTGTGCCACTTCTTGTGGTAATGGCTTTAGCTGTTTCACTCCGGGGGTTAGCATTTGTATCACTAGATAGACTTCCCGGTTTTCTTTCACCTATTAACCTTGCTAGGTTACTCACTTCTTGTTCCAGATTTTGAATAGAAGCTTGTTGATTTCTAAATGCTTGAGCATTTTGTTCATTGGTTTGTTTCTGAGATGTGAAAAACTGCGTTTGAGTTTCAACTAGCTTCGTCATCATATCTTCTAAATTCGGCTTTTTATCATCGGTTTGTTGTGGTGGGTTGTTTTGAAAATTAGGTCTTTGCTGATTATAAGTATTATTGGATACTTGTTGATTGCTAGGACCTTGTTGGTTGTTGTATGGAATATTTCTGTTATAATTCTGGTTTTGATTGTAAATCGGTCTTGGCGGTTGATAATTATTCTGATAATTATTTCCAGGCCTTTGGTTTATGTATGAAATATTCTCTCTTTGTTCCATTGTTAATTCAATACTGAGACAATCTTTTGTCAAATGTGGTCCTCCACACTGCTCACAACTAATTCGTATTGAGTGAATATCTTTAGTCATCTTTTCCATTCGTCTCTCCACAGCATCTATCTTTGCGGAAATGGAATCTAAGTCATGGCTAGAATCGGCTCTAGCTGCTTTAGATGATCTAATGATATCTTTTTCTTGGTGCCACTCATGTGAGTGGGAAGCAGTGTTATCAATAATTTTGTAAGCATCAGTTTCGGTTTTCTTCATAATAGAACCACCAGCTGCTATATCTATGTCTTTTCTTGTAGTGATGTCGCATCCTTGGTAGAATATTTGTACTATTTGACAGGTGTCTAAACCATGTTGCGGACATCCTCTTAACAACTTTCCATATCTAGTCCACGCCTCATATAGAGTTTCATTCGGTTTTTGTGTGAACGTAACAATTTCTGCTAGAAGTCTTACGGCTTTAGATGCAGGAAAGAATTGTTTAAGAAATTTGTCAACTAAAATGTCCCATGTATCGATCGCCCCTTCAGGTAACGATTCCAACCAATCTTTGGCTTCTCCCTTTAAAGTCCAGGGAAATAACATGAGATATATCTATTCATCCTCCACTTCTCAGATTTTAAATAGTGTGCAGATCCTATTAAAGGTACGTAGATGTTCATTTGGATCTTCCTTCGGCGCACCACTAAATTGGCATTGATTAGTCACCATGTGTAGAATTTGTCCTTTGATTTCATAATCTGGCGCATTAATGTCTGGATGAGTAATTGCGTGACCTTGGCCAGTGCGTTTAGCTCTCATTCGGTCTTCCATACTTAAAGGTTCCAGATTTTCCATAATTGAATTTGTTGAATCGGTATCACTAGATGATTCTGATTTAATGGTTCGTTCCTCAACAATCTCTGTTTGAATGATTGGTCGCTCCGGAGGAAAGTTTAATGGTTCAGGATCTACGAACCGTTCCTGAATATTTTCCGGATTCTCAATTGTGAGGTCGGGTTCAAAAAATGGATTATCGGAAATTTGAACTGAAGTACTTGGTCTACTGGATGACGATTCTAAAGAAAAATCAACGGCGTTTATATTTGCTAAATGTCTTGATCTAGTTACAGGTGGTGAACGTACAAAAGGTGGTGAACGTCTTGCTCGGTGCATTCACTGAATATCCTATTAGTTTTAAAAAGGAAAGAAAAATTATAATAAGTTATCCAATCAATAGACTTTTCTGATTTTGCCCACGTTTCGAATAGCCAAAAGATGCAGCAGAGGGGCAGGATTCGTTTGGTCTCAATATAATTGAGGACTGTTTGGCTCCAATAACCCGGTCCACGTACAAATCCAACTATTACTACGAACCAGAAAATTTTGATGTCTATCAATTTAACCACTCAAAATAAATTTTCGTAATTTTAAGAAATTTAGATAAGAAGTAGAATAAAAATCTATGTCCTAAAACTAGAATAGCGAGAAATAAGAAAGAAAAAGAGTTCGTCGAAAAAGGTCGAAAAAGAAAAATGGTTTAAAAATAAAAGGTGACGAAAAAATAAAAGAAACTTATAAAACTTAAAAATACTTGACTAACCTAACCTTATTACTACAACTAACTTAAAATTATAATCGCAAATTGAAATTACTAATTGGAATGATAATTGATACATAGGTAAAAGTCGTCTAAAAATATTAAAGCTTACAGGAAAAACTAAATCCCAAATGGAAATAACTTAAAAAGAAACTAAAACTTAAAAAGGCGTCGCAAAATTCTAAAGCACCTAAATCTTAGTCTAAAGAAAAAGCACTTAAGGAATTTTACGGCAAAGCCTAAAAATCTAGGAGTAAAAATAACTATAGCAAAAACTAAGTTTAAAACTAAATATGAGCTAAAAATACAAATATTATGCTACAACGATTAAAAAGGGACAAAATATAAAAATATACAAAAAGTTGTAAAAAGTACAATTTTTATAAAAATATTATTTTTATATTAATTATTTAATAAAACTGCTAATTTAATATTTTAATTAAACTAATTAAACAAAATAATAATAAAAACTAAAAACTAATTAAAAACTAAAAACATAATTAGGGTTTTAATTAATAAATAATAATAATAACTCCGTAATTAATGCCTGATTAGGGCTTCTGTCGCGTGTCAGAATACCTCCGCGAGTTGCGGTATTTAATGCATCAAACCCCGCGAGTCGCGGGGTTTCAAATTTCAACTAACAGGTTTTAAATTCGACGCGTTTTTCTTTATTTATTTATTTATTTTTTTATTTTTTATATATTAGCGTTGCACTTCCGGCGTTTAGAAAGTTCCCCGGCAGCGGCGCCAAAAATACTTGATGCGGTAGCGGAGTGGTATAAAATACTATTAAATTTTTGCAGGAAATACTATTAAATACGATACAATTTTACACAAGATATTTATTTATTTATAGAATGGATATACTTAAACCTTGCTACAACACTTATAGGCAGTGTACCTAATCGTAAAGTAGTGTAGTTTTTAGTAAGTCCGGTTCGTTCCACAGGGAAAATCTTTAAACAAAGCTTAACGCTATATTAGTTTACTTTTATAAAAATACAAATATATATATATATATATATAAGTAATATTATTATTATAAAGGGGGGTTTTTACCGTTTAATGACCGGTTTGTCGATTTTAAAACTTTAGTCGCAGTTAAAACCAAATGTAAAATATTAAAAATGAATACAAGACTTAAATTAAAGCATAAAGTAAATAACGATAATGAAATTGCGAATAATAAAAGTGCGATAAAATAAACTTGCGATAATTAAAAAGTACGATAATTAAAAGTGCAATTAAATACAATAATAATAAAAATGCGATATTTAGAAGTGCAATTAAATATAAAATAAAGGAAATTAAATATGAAATAAAAGAATTATGCTTATTTAAACTTCCGTAATCATGATGTTTGATGTGTTGATTTTAGTTTTATGGCCATGGGTTAATTGTCCTTTGTCCTGGATTATTTAATATGTCCGTCTGGTTTTTGTCCATAACAGTCCATCAGTCATAAATATAAAGTGCGAGTGTCCTCGTCAAATTATTCTTATACCCGAAGTTAAATATTCCAACTAATTGGGGATTTAAACTGTAACAAGATTTTAATACTTTGTTTAATAATTACACTAGGATGTCGACTGAGTGTAACCCAAGGTTTTAATATTTTGTTATCAATTATACCAAGTGTCCTTTGTACATAATTTCACCCCTGTTTTAATTATTCTAGTGGCTATTAATCCATTCCCGTGTCCGGTTAAATGAACGATTATTCGTACATATAAATACCCCGCCCATCGTGTCCGATTGAGTGTATATGGTAATTTATAGGGACGCCCAATTGTAAATCTTTATATTAACATTAACAAACTATCATTTAGTTAAACAAATATAAAGCCCATTAATAGCTCATAGTCTAATTCCCACAAGTGTCGTTCTTTTATCCAAACCCCAATTATGGTACAAATCCCAATTACCCAATTTTAGTAATTAGCCCAACATCATGATTACTTCGTTTTAAATAAGCATAATAATTACTTAGCTACGAGACATTAGTGTAAAAAGGTTGAACATAACTTACAATGATTAAAAATAGCGTAGCGTTACACGGACAGAATTTCGACTTACACCCTTACAATATTCGCTAACATACCCTTATTATTAGAATTATAATTAAAATTAAAATTAAAATATAAATTATAAATATAAATATATCGTATGAATGAGGAGAAAAAAGATGATGATTTGCGATCAGAATTCGGTTGCTTTTATAGGAAAATTCGACTTTTGGGGCTCCGCGACTCGCGGTGAAATACTCTTCAAACTCCGCGAGTCGCGGAGAATGAAATTACAGCTCAGTCCCTTTGGAGTCTTTCTTGCCGACGGTTTTTATTATTTATTATAATATATAAATAATTATAAGAATTATTTAAATATTATATTATATTTATGTGCATAGTTGACTTGTAATTTTTAGTCCGTTGCGTCGAGCGTTGAGAGTTGACTCTAGTCCCGGTTCCGGATTTTCGAACGTCCTTGCGTACAATTTAATATCTTGTACTTTGCGTTTTGAATCTTGTACTCTTGTAATTTCGAGACGTTTCTTATCAATAATTGGAACCTCTTTGATTGTCTTTTGTACTTTTGAGCTTTTTGGTCGTTTGCGTCTTCAATTCGTCGAATCTGTCTTTTGTCTTCACCTTTTATTATTTAAACGAATATCACTTGTAAATAGAACAATTGCAACTAAAAGCTTGTCTTTCTTGAGGAATAATGCTATGAAATATATGTTCGTTTTTAGCATTATCAGTAAACAAGTTTAACGCCATCCTTTTGTAGGACACTTAAACATAGTAGGGAACTCATAAATGGGATAAAGGTCACCTAACCGTTATGAGCTAACTAATATGGTTAAGGTAAAATTCGCATGCTTGTGGGATAAAGGTCACCTAACCACTTGTATGTTAATTTTACATGTTTACACAATTAGGACGACTTGATTTGGGAATCATGAACTTAGGGTCAACGAAGCATGAGGAACAAATAGGCGTTGATGGGATAAATATGCCATGCAAAAGGATTGCATGATCCCATAATTTAGAAGTTGCAAAAGGATTGAAATTGTCATATAATGACTACCTAGCTAAATCAAATGACGGGATAAAGGTCACCTAACCGAAATTTGGTTTACCGTTGGATTCTAAAATTTAATATATATATCAATTGGATTTAAAGGGTATTGATTGTTAAATTTAAAATCGATACTTAAATGAACTTTGTTAAATTTTGTAGATGGCCGCCAATAACAACAACATACAAAACGCACCTATTAACTTGAATAACCTATCGTTAAGGTCTCTCCTAGAGAAAGACAAACTCAACCATACGAACTTTATGGATTGGTTCCGCAATCTTAGGATTGTCCTCAAACTTGAGGATAAGGCGTATGCGTTGGAAGACCCCATTCCCGATCAACCCGATGAGGATGATACGGAAGGCATGGCTTATTGGGATAAGTATTACGCCGATTCGGTGCAAGTCGCTTGCCTAATGCTTGGGACTATGATACCAGAACTCCAAAAGGATTTCGAGCATCATACTGCATACGACATGATCACGCAATTGAAGGAGATGTTCCTTCAACAAGCTCGTGTCGACCGCTTTGAAACGGTCCGAGCGCTTCATGCATGTCGTATGGACGACTCCCAATCCGTTTCATCTTATGTCCTTAAGATGAAAAGCCTCATTGATCGCGCAAACCGTCTTAATCTAAACATATCTAATGAGCTTGCCACAGATCTTATCCTAAACTCCTTGTCAAAGAAGTTTGACCAATTTGTAATTAATTACAATATGAATGGGATGGATAAGACCATTGGCGAACTTCATGGAATGCTTAGAACGGCGGAAACTAGCATGGGTAAGAGGGCTTTACCCGTGCTAATGGTCAATGATAGGGGGTCCAAAGGTAATAACACCTCTAAGCCAAAGGAGGCTAAGAGGAAAGGACCTGCCCATCAAGGCAAGGGAAAGGGGAGGATGGTTACCCCAACCAAAAACAAGAACAAGAAGCAAAAGGTTGCCGGACAAGCAAACCCCAAGGAAGACCCGTGCTTCGGTTGCAGTGAAATAGGTCACTGGAAACGCAACTGCCCAGTCTACCTTAAGGAGTTGAAGGAAAAGAGGGATGCAGGGCAAACCTCAGGTAATATATATATGGTATATATAGAGCTTAGTATTACTTCTTCTAATACATGGGTATTAGACACTGGATGTGGAACTCACATTTGCAATTCTTTGCAGGGGTTCAAAAGAAGTAGCAAGCAAGCGGGAACATCAAGTCTCTTTATGGGTAATGGAGCCAAAGTGCAAGTGAAGGCTCAAGGAGACTTTGTATTAAAGCTTCCAAGTGGTTTGGAACTTATTTTGAACAATGTTTTGTATGCACCGGATTTATGTCGAAACATTATTTCAGTTTCCCGTTTAAAACAATGTGGTTTTTATCTTAATTTTGTTAATGATGATATCCACGTTTATTTAGATAATGTATTCTATTTTAAGGCTTCACCTTCAAATGGAATTTATGAATTGGTTCATGATGACACATCATCTAGTAGCTCAATATACCATACTAGCACCAAGAAACTCAAAAGGGATTTGAGTGATTCCTACTTATGGCATTGTCGCCTTGGTCACATAAACAAGAACCAAATGCATACACTTCAAAAGAATGGACTTTTGAAATCAAATGAACTAGACTCGTTTGATGTATGTGAATCTTGTTTACAAGGCAAAATGACTAAAGCACCTTTCAAAGGGACCTATGAAAGGGCTAAGGACTTATTGGGATTAATACATTCAGATGTATGTGGACCCTTTAAGCCCATAACTAGGAATGGTGAAAGATACTTCGTTACTTTCATTGATGACTTCAGCCGTTTCGGATATGTCTACTTGTTAAAACATAAGGACGAAACTTTTGAAGCATTCAAAGAGTATCAAAATGAAGTACAAAATCAACTCAATAAGACAATCAAGGTACTTCGTACCGATAGAGGAGGTGAATACCTAAGCGATGCTTTCCAAGATCATCTTAGAAGTTGTGGGATTATCTCGCAACTCACTCCTCCTGGAACACCCCAACTGAATGGAGTTTCCGAAAGGAGGAACCGAACCCTAATGGATATGGTTCGATCTATGATGGCTAGAAGCTCGTTACCTCTATCATTTTGGGGTTATTGTCTTTGCTTCGCGGCTCGTATTTTAAATATGGCCCCAACCAAGAAAGTGGAACGAACACCTCATGAGATGTGGTTTGGAAAACCTCCATCTCTATCATACTTAAAGGTATGGGGATGTGAAGCTTACCCTAAGCGTTACGTCCCTAATAAGTTGAATGCTCGATCCACGAAGTGTATCTTCATAGGATATCCCAAGGATGATATGGGATATTATTTCTATGATCCATCCGAGCAGAATGTATTTGTTGCTCGAAAGGCGGAATTCCTTGAAACTAAGTTCCTAATGGAAGGAAATAGTGAAAGGAAGATAGATCTTGAGGAGGTTCAAGATCAAGTAGATGATACAAAATTGGCTGACACTAGCACTCAACATGAAAATGTTGAGAGTGATCAAATGGATGATCAAAATACACAAGACGTTCGCAGATCTGGTAGGATTAGTAATCCTCCTGAGAGATATGGGTTTCTCATGGATGGTTGCTATGTGGTTGATTTGGATGAGCCAACAAACTACCATGATGCTTTATCAAGGATTGATAAGGATAAATGGCAGGAAGCCATGAACGTTGAGATGCAATCCATGTATGACAACCAAGTTTGGGAACTTGTTGAACAACCTACTTGCTCAAGGCTAGTTGATTGTAAATGGCTTTTCAAAATGAAAACCGACATACATGGAAACTTGGATACATATAAAGCTAGACTTGTAGCAAAAGGTTTCACTCAAACTCAAGGGGTTGACTATGATGAAACTTTTTCGCCTGTGGCAATGCTAAAGTCTATTAGGATATTACTTGCCATTGCTGCTCATTATGATTATGAAATATGGCAAATGGATGTCAAGACCGCTTTCCTAAATGGACATCTTGAGGAAGATGTCTATATGGTTCAGCCTGAAGGTTTTGTTGATCTGAAGTGTCCTAAAAGGGTATGCAAGTTAAAGAAGTCAATCTACGGATTGAAATAAGCATCTAGAATGTGGAATCATCGTTTTAATGAGGAAGCCGTGAAATTTGGCTTCATTAAAAATGGTGATGAAGCTTGTGTATATAAGAAAGCTAGTGGGAGCACTATCATGTTCCTTGTACTATATGTGGATGATATATTGTTATTTGGAAATGATATTCCGGCAATGCAAAGAGTTAAAACTTGGCTAAGTAAATGCTTCTCCATTAAGGATCTTGGAGAAGCACAATACGTTTTGGGGATTGGGATCTACAGGGATAGATCCAAGAAACTGATAGGTTTGAATCAAAGTGCATACATTGAAAAGATCTTGAAAAGGTTCAAGATGGAGAACTCTAAGAAAGGTTTGGTACCTATTCAAAGAGGAACACTCCTTAGTTCATCTCAGTGCCCCACCACGAAAGATGAACAAGAGAGAATGAAGAAAGTCCCATATGCGTCTGCCATTGGGTCAATCATGTATGCAATGATATGCACTAGACCGGATGTGTCATGCGCTCTTAGCCTGACAAGCAGATACCAGAATAACCCAGGAAATAGTCATTGGATTGCTGTCAAAAGTATATTGAAATACCTTAGGAGGGCTAAGGATATGTTTCTAATATATGGGTCTGGTGAGGAGGAACTCGCTGTAAAAGGTTACGTGGACGCGAGTTTCCAAACTGATCGAGATGATTCTCGATCACAATCCGGTTATGTCTTCACGTTAAATGGAGGTGCAGTCTCTTGGAAGAGTTCAAAACAGGATGTTGTTGGTTTATCCACTACAGAGTCTGAGTACATCGCCGCATCATTGGCAGCTCAGGAAGCTGCATGGATGAAGAAATTCATCGACGACTTAGGAGTAGTCCCTTCCATTCAGGACCCTCTTGAGATCTTTTGTGACAACGAGGGTGCGATTGCTCAAATCAAGGAACCTCGTGCTCACCAAAAGACCCGTCACATTGAGCGGAGATTCAACTACATAAGGGATGAAGTTGAAAAGGGAAAGATATGTATTCGCAAAGTTCACACAGATCTTAATATAGCGGATCCTCTCACGAAGCTCTTACATGGATCAAAACATGCAGGACATGTTTGTGCATTAGGGCTTCGATATTCTAGTGATTGGTCATGATCTGTTTTAAGTATTGTAACGGAACGAAATTGTTCAAACTCATTAATATAATTATGGTATTAATTTATTTTGAGTTATGTTCCTATTTTGCATATTTTATCCATGAATAAGTAATTATTCTAAATTCCGTAGTCGATCACATTTGTGGGAGCAAATGTGAGGTTTAGACTATTATGAACTCGGATTGGTATACATTCACGGGATGAATGTGGTGCAAGGTTGCAACCAAGGTTCATAGATATTTGTGGGATACAAATATTGGAAGACCCGCCCTCAAGACTTACTAAATGGAGCCTTTGTGGCTGATCACATGTAATCTTGAGTAAATGCGAATATCATTGTATCCTCTGACCTGAGATACATATTGGGTTCGGATATTTACCAAGTATTGTACCTTGATTCTTTCCTTCGCTATTCTGAAATATGGTAGTTCACAAGGAAGAGCTCAGGCATAATGCAAGGTACATATTTAGGACGTATGTAGTCAAGATGGAATTTGTCCCTCTTATTCGTTGAGAGTCAGATGTCTAAGGCCTGATAAAGTTAAATCTAAAAGAGAGTGATCGCTCCGTGTCTCTTGGATTTAACATGACATCTAGGATGAAAGGATGTAATGAAAAGATTCACCTATTCATATTCGAGATGGGAACTCGTAAGGGATGATGTTGTTGAATGGCACAAAGTCATAACATATTGGGGGTGATGGACGGTCGTTAGGTGGTATCCATCACTTGCATTAATTTCTTATGTTTCTCGTGCAAGTGGGAGATTGAAGGTATTTCGTATGCCCGAGAGACATATTAAATTAATGTGGCTAATGTGTTATGATCCAAGTCGGGTCATACCCAATAACAAGCTTACCGACACCTTATATTTATTTAATCTCAACGATTGGATGGTTAAATAAATACGCGACACTTGAACTTTAGAAAATCGGTTTTCTAAAATATTATCACTTGAGATAAATTATTTGGATAATTTATATTTAATTATTTATAGGTTTAAATAATTATGTTATGTTATATTTTATAAATTGGTTTATAAAATGTAAGTAACTTAAATGCATGGTTTTATATATATCAAGTTTTATATCTTTACAAGACTAATTTTAACAAGTTTTATAAAAATATGAATCTTGATATAATACATCCATATAGCACGTTTTTGTGGAGACCAAGGGAGTCTTCCCATACTTGATGTAACTTCCAATATATGCCACAAGTCCTTGTTATTGATGCTTGACCAAAAAAAGGAGCACATGCATTTAAAAGTTCAAGTAATACACTAAAAATTCAGCCATTTTTTGCTGCTGAAACTGCCGTGTTCTTTGAGGTAATAAGAGGCAGTTTTGTGTTTAATAAAAAGCTGAATACATAGTGTAATAAAATCCTAACTAAACTTCAAGGTGTTGGTGATAAGTTTGGGGTATTTCTCCTTGAGGTTTCATGCTTTTGAAGCTTGCATTCTCATCATCTTTCTAGTTGCTGCTGTCCTGTTTTTCAAGTGCAAATAAAAGGGTTTTGAGCTTGGTTAATTAGTTAGTTAAGTGTCTAAATCTTAACTAACTTAAAGGGTGGTGTTGGTGCATCAAAGGATTGGGTTTTACACACTTGAGGCTTCAAGTTAGGACCTCATTTTGCATCACCTTCTTCTACTTTTTGCTGTCCAAAATTCAGCCCTCTACAATCTTAGAGGAGGTATAAAACTCTTCCTTTCTTGTTAATTAGTAAGCATTATTTCACAACTTGATCCAAGATGGGATTTAGCTTTAATTGGTTTAATGATAACAAGTAAAATTGGTAATTTTACGCTTCCGTTTTATAATGATTCTTAAATGGTTTTAAGAGTTTCAAACTTGTTAAATCTCAACAACACGAAGCTACATCTTATTAGTAATTTGAAGGCACAAAAACTAATAAGAAAAGGTTGCTATGCTGTTCTAGCACACATCGAGAAAGTACAAACTGAAGAAAAGAGCATCAATGATGTTCCCGTCGCAAAAGAATTTCCCGATGTATTTCCGAAAGAATTACCGGGATTACCCCCACATTGATCCGTTGAATTTCAAATAGATCTTGTACCAGGAGCTGCACCAATAGCTCGTGCTCCTTACAGACTCGCACCCAGCGAGATGAAAGAACTGCAAAGCCAATTACAAGAACTTTTAGAGCGTGGTTTCATTCAACCAAGCACATCACCGTGGGGAGCTCCTGTTTTGTTTGTCAAGAAGAAAGATGGTACATTCAGGTTGTGTATCGACTACCGAGAGTTGAACAAACTTACCATCAAGAACCGCTACCCACTACCGAGAATCGACGACTTATTTGATCAACTACAAGGCTCGTCTGTTTATTCAAAGATTGACTTACGTTCCGGGTATCATCAAATGCGGGTGAAAGAAGATGATATTCCAAAGACTGCTTTCAGAACACGTTACGGTCATTACGAGTTTATGGTCATGCCATTTAGTTTAACTAATGCACCAGCTGTGTTCATGGACCTTATGAACCGAGTGTGTGGACCATACCTTGACAAGTTTGTCATAGTTTTCATTGATGACATACTTATTTACTCAAAGAATGACCAAGAACACGGTGAACATTTGAGAAAGGTGTTAGAAGTATTGAGGAAGGAAGAATTGTACGCTAAGTTTTCAAAGTGTGCATTTTGGTTGAAAGAAGTTCAATTCCTCGGTCACATAGTGAACAAAGAAGGTATTAAGGTGGATCCGGCAAAGATAGAAACTGTTGAAAAGTGGGAAACCCCGAAAACTCCGAAACACATACGCCAGTTTTTAGGACTAGCTGGTTACTACAGAAGGTTCATCCAAGACTTTTCCAGAATAGCAAAACCCTTGACTGCATTAACGCATAAAGGGAAGAAATTTGAATGGAAGGATGAACAAGAGAAAGCGTTTCAGTTATTGAAGAAAAAGCTAACTACGGCACCTATATTGTCATTGCCTGAAGGGAATGATGATTTTGTGATTTATTGTGACGCATCAAAGCAAGGTCTCGGTTGTGTATTAATGCAACGAACGAAGGTGATTGCTTATGCGTCTAGACAATTGAAGATTCACGAGCAAAATTATACGACGCATGATTTGGAATTAGACGCGGTTGTTTTTGCATTAAAGACTTGGAGGCACTACTTATATGGGGTCAAAAGTATTATATATACCGACAACAAAAGTCTTCAACACATATTTAATCAGAAACAACTGAATATGAGGCAGCGTAGGTGGATTGAATTGTTGAATGATTACGACTTTGAGATTCGTTACCACCCGGGGAAGGCAAATGTGGTAGCCGATGCCTTGAGCAGGAAGGACAGAGAACCCATTCGAGTAAAATCTTTGAATATAATGATTCATAATTACCTTACTACTCAAATAAAGGAGGCGCAACAAGGAGTTTTAAAAGAGGAAAATTTAAAGGATGAAATACCCAAAGGATCGGAGAAACATCTTAATATTCGGGAAGACGGAACCCGGTATAGGGCTGAAAGGATTTGGGTACCAAAATTTGGAGATATGAGAGAAATGGTACTTAGAGAAGCTCATAAAACCAGATACTCAATACATCCTGGAACGGGGAAGATGTACAAGGATCTCAGGAAATATTTTTGGTGGCCGGGTATGAAAGCCGATGTTGCTAAATACGTAGGAGAATGTTTGACGTGTTCTAAGGTCAAAGCTGAGCATCAGAAACCATCAGGTCTACTTCAACAACCCGAAATCCCGGAATGGAAATGGGAAAACATTACCATGGATTTCATCACTAAATTGCCAAGGACTGCAAGTGGTTTTGATACTATTTGGGTAATAGTTGATCGTCTCACCAAATCAGCACATTTCCTGCCAATAAGAGAAGATGACAAGATGGAGAAGTTAGCACGACTGTATTTGAAGGAAGTCATCTCCAGACATGAAATACCAATCTCTATTATCTCTGATAGGGATGGCAGATTTATTTCAAGATTCTGGCAGACATTACAGCAAGCATTAGGAACTCGTCTAGACATGAGTACTGCCTATCATCTACAAACTGATGGGAAGAGTGAAAGGATGATACAAACGCTTGAAGACATGCTACGAGCATGTGTTATTGATTTCGAAAACAGTTGGGATCGACATCTACCATTAGCAGAATTTTCCTACAACAACAGCTACCATTCAAGCATTGAGATGGCGCCGTTTGAAGCACTTTATGGTAGAAAGTGCAGGTCTCCGATTTGTTGGAGTGAAGTGGGGGATAGACAGATTACGGGTCCGGAGATTATACAAGAAACTACCGAGAAGATCATCCAAATTCAACAACGGTTGCAAACCGCCCAAAGTCGACAAAAGAGCTACGCTGACATTAAAAGAAAAGATATAGAATTTGAAATTGGAGAGATGGTCATGCTTAAAGTTGCACCTTGGAAAGGCGTTGTTAGATTTGGTAAACGAGGGAAATTAAATCCAAGGTATATTGGACCATTCAAGATTATTGATCGTGTCGGACCAGTAGCTTACCGACTTGAGTTACCTCAACAACTCGCGGCTGTACATAACACTTTCCACGTCTCGAATTTGAAGAAATGTTTTGCTAAAGAAGATCTCACTATTCTGTTAGATGAAATCCAAATCAACGAAAAACTCCAATTCATCGAAGAACCCGTCGAAATAATGGATCGTGAGGTTAAAAGACTTAAGCAAAACAAGATACCAATTGTTAAGGTTCGATGGAATGCTCGTAGAGGACCTGAGTTCACCTGGGAGCGTGAAGATCAGATAAAGAAGAAATACCCGCATCTATTTCCAGAAGATTCGTCAACACCTTCAACAGCTTAAAATTTCGGGACGAAATTTATTTAACGGGTAGGTACTGTAGTGACCCGAACTTTTCCATGTTTATATATATTAATTGAGATTGATATTTACATGATTAAATGTTTCCAACATGTTAAGCAATCAAACTTGTTAAGACTTGATTAATTGAAATATGTTTCATATAGACAATTGACCACCCAAGTTGACCGGCGATTCACGAACGTTAAAACTTGTAAAAATGACATGACGATATATATATGGATATACATATGGTTAACATGAGATTATGATAAGTAAGTATCTCTATAAGTATATTAACAATGAGTTATATACATATAAACAAGACTACTAACTTAAGGATTTCGAAACGAGACATATATGTAACGATTATCGTTGTAACGACATTTAAATGTATATATATAATATTAAGATATATTAATATATCATAATATCATGATAATATAATAATTTAACATCTCATTAGATATAATAAACAATGGGTTAACAACATTAATTGAGATCGTTAACTTAAAGGTTTCAAAACAACACTTACATGTAACGACTAACGATGACTTAACGACTCAGTTAAAATGTATATACATGTAGTGTATTTAGATGTATTAAAATACTTTTGGAAGACTTCAAGACATATATCAAAACACTCATACTTAACGAAAATGGTTACAGTTACTTTTCCATTCTTTTCTTTCATCAAGAATTCTAGTCGTATTCTTACCCTTATTATACACAGCTTCAAAACGTACTTACTATGAGTATATACCAATAGGAACTAGCATGGGATTCCACTCTTGATTATGTCATGTATGACTAATCAATTTTAACTTCTACCATGAGCTAGTCAACTAACTAGAACTCCTTTTAATCCCACTCACCACTCACCAATTACCACTCATCATTCACTCCATTTCACTTCCAATTCTCTTTCTAATTCTCTCTCAACACACACACACTATTATGAACGTATTTTTCCAGTAGTTAATCATCATCTTCATCAAAAATCACTTCAAGAATCAAGCTATAATCATCATAGGAAGAACACTTCAAGAACACTTCAAAAATCCCTTCAAGTTTACTAATTTACTTCCAAGCTTTCTAATCCATTCCAAGTAATCATCTAAGATCAAGAAACCTTTGTTATATACAGTAGGTTATCTTTCTTATTCAAGGTAATATTCATATTCAAACTTTGATTCAATTTCTATAACTATAAACTATCTTAATTCGAGTAAAAATCTTACTTGAACTTGTTTTTGTGTCATGATCCTACTTTAAGAACTTTCAAGCCATCCAAGATCCTTTGAAGTTAGATCATTTCTTGTCACTTCCAGTAGGTTTACCTACTAAACTTGAGGTAGTAATGATGTTCATAACATCATTCGATTCCTATATATAAAACTATCTTATTCGAAGGTTTAAACTCGTAATCACTAGAACATAGTTTAGTTAATTCTAAACTTGTTCGCAAACAAAAGTTAATCCTTCTAACTTGACTTTTAAAATTAACTACACACATGTTCTATATCTATATGATATGCTAACTTAATGATTTAAAACCTGGAAACACGAAAAACACCGTAAAACTGGATTTACGCCGTCGTAGTAACACCGCGGGCTGTTTTGGGTTAGTTAATTAAAAACTATGATAAACTTTGATTTAAAGTTGTTATTCTGAGAAAATGATTTTTATTATGAACATGAAACTATATCCAAAAATTATGGTTAAACTCAAAGTGGAAGTATGTTTTCTAAAATGGTCATCTAGACGTCGTTCTTTCGACTGAAATGACTACCTTTACAAAAATAACTTGTAACTTATTTTTCTGACTATAAACCTATACTTTTTCTGTTTAGATTCATAAAATAGAGTTCAATATGAAACCATAGCAATTTGATTCACTCAAAACGGATTTAAAATGAAGAAGTTATGGGTAAAACAAGATTGGATAATTTTTCTCATTTTAGCTACGTGAAAATTGGTAACAAATCTATTCCAACCATAACTTAATCAACTTGTATTGTATATTATGTAATCTTGAGATACCATAGACACGTATACAATGTTTCGACCTATCATGTCGACACATCTATATATATTTCGGAACAACCATAGACACTCTATATGTGAATGTTGGAGTTAGCTATACAGGGTTGAGGTTGATTCCAAAATATATATAGTTTGAGTTGTGATCAATACTGAGATACGTATACACTGGGTCGTGGATTGATTCAAGATAATATTTATCGATTTATTTCTGTACATCTAACTGTGGACAACTAGTTGTAGGTTACTAACGAGGACAGCTGACTTAATAAACTTAAAACATCAAAATATATTAAAAGTGTTGTAAATATATTTTGAACATACTTTAATATATATGTATATATTGTTATAGGTTCGTGAATCAACAGTGGCGAAGTCTTACTTCTCGACGAAGTAAAAATCTGTGAAAGTGAGTTATAGTCCCACTTTTAAAATCTAATATTTTTGGGATGAGAATACATGCAGGTTTTATAAATGATTTACAAATTAGACACAAGTACGTGAAACTACATTCTATGGTTGAATTATCGAAATCGAATATGCCCATTTTTATTAAGTCTGGTAATCTAAGAATTAGGGAACAGACACCCTAATTGACGCGAATCCTAAAGATAGATCTATTGGGCCCAACAAGCCCCATCCAAAGTACCGGATGCTTTAGTACTTCGAAATTTATATCATGTCCGAAGGAGGATCCCGGAATGATGGGGATATTCTTATATATGCATCTTGTTAATGTCGGTTACCAGGTGTTCACCATATGAATGATTTTTATCTCTATGTATGGAATGTGTATTGAAATATGAAATCTTGTGGTCTATTGTTATGATTTGATATATATAGATTAAACCTATAACTCACCAACATTTTTGTTGACGTTTAAAGCATGTTTATTCTCAGGTGAATATTAAGAGCTTCCGCTGTTGCATACTAAAATAAGGACAAGATTTGGAGTCCATGTTTGTATGATATTGTGTAAAAACTGCATTCAAGAAACTGATTTCGATGTAACATATTTGTATTGTAAACCATTATGTAATGGTCGTGTGTAAACAGGATATTTTAGATTATCATTATTTGATAATCTACGTAAAGCTTTTTAAACCTTCATTTATAAAATAAAGGTTATGGTTTGTTTTAAAAATGAATGCAGTCTTTGAAAAACGTCTCATATAGAGGTCAAAACCTCGCAACAAAATCAATTAATATGGAACGTTTTTAATAAATAAGAACGGGACATTTCAATCTAAGGATGGTATTGAGGTGGATCCCGCGAAGGTAACGGCTATTAAGAACCTTCCACCTCCCACCGATGTTAAGGGTGTTCGGCGTTTTCTCGGGCACGCCCGTTTTTACCGGCGGTTCATTAAGGATTTTTCTAAAATTGCTAACCCGATGAACAAACTCCTCGAAAAGGACACCCCGTGGAATTTCTCCGAAGAGTGCCTTAAGGCATTCAATCTTCTTAAGGAGAAACTGATCAATGCGCCAATCATAATTGCTCCGAATTGGTCCCTTCCATTCGAGCTTATGTGCGATGCTTCTGATTTTGCTGTTGGCTCTGTTTTGGGTCAAAGGGTCGAGAAACATTTCCGACCCATTTACTATGCAAGCAAGACCTTGCAGGGAGCGTAATTGAATTATACTACCACTGAAAAGGAGCTCCTTGCGGTGGTGTTTTCATTTGATAAGTTCCGGTCCTACTTAGTCTTGTCTAAGACTATAGTTTTTACGGACCATTCTGCTCTGAAGTACCTATTTTCGAAACCAGATGCAAAACCTCGATTGCTTAGATGGATCTTGCTTTTGCAAGAATTCGATATCGAGATCCGGGATAAGAAAGGTGCTGAAAATTTAGCGGCTGACCACTTGTCTAGACTCGAGAATCTAAATCTCAAAGTCCTTCACGAATCGAGTATCCATGATGATTTCCCCAATGAATATCTCATGGCGATGGACAAGGTGGACGAGCCATGGTACGTGGACATTGCTAATTATCTCGTTGGGGGATTCTTGGAAAGAGGGTGGTCACATTAAAAGAGGAAGAAATTCTTCAGTGACCTTAAGTACTATTTCTGGGAGGCCCATTATCTTTTTCGTTGTTGTCCCGATGGGGTTATCCGGCGGTGTGTTTCCGGTGAGGAGTGTATGCGTATTTTGACCGAGTGCCATAGTGGGCCTACCGGTGGGCATTTTGGACCCCAAATCACGGGGCGTAAAGTCTATGATGCCGGCTTCTTTTGGCCGACAATTTTCAAGGATGCCCACCGAATTTGCAAGTCGTGCGATTCTTGTCAAAGGGCCGGTAAAGTCACCAAACGGGATGAGATGCCTCAACAAAGCAACCAAGTTTGCGAAGTATTTAACGTTTGGGGAATTGACTTTATGGGGACATTTATGAAATCTCAGAATTATAGTTACATACTCGTTGCCATTGACTACGTGTCTAAATGGGCCGAAGCGCAAGCTTTGGCTACAAATGATGCACGAGTTGTGATTTCGTTACTTCAGTGTTTATTCTCTCGATTTGGAACTCCTAAAGCTTTAATTAGCGATAGGGGTACTCATTTTTGTAACGCCCAAATGGAGAAGGTATTGAAGCGATATGGAGTTCTCCATAAAGTTTCTACTTCATACTATCCCCAAACGAGCGGACAAGTTGAGAACACCAATGAGCTCTTAAAGGGATTCTTGAAAAAACTGTGGGGTCGAATCCGAAGGAGTGGGTGAATAAGCTCGATGAAGCTTTGTGGGCATTTCGAACTGCCTACAAAACGCCAATTGGTATCACTCCTTATCGGTTGGTTTATGGGAAAGCGTGCCATCTCCCGTTGGAGATTGAGCATAAAGCGATGTGGGCACTTAAAAAGTGCAATTTGGATTTGAAGGAAGCCGGACGCCTAAGGGTGGGGCAATTGAATGAGCTTGGTGAATTACGCCTTGATGCGTATGAGAATTCGTTAATTTATAAAGAGAAAACCAAGCTATGGCATGATAGAAGGTTAAAGTGCCCGAAAGAGTTTAATGAGGGCGATCGAGTGCTCTTGTTTAACTCTAGGTTGAAGCTTTTAACGAGAAAACTTAAGTCCCAGTGGACGGGACCATTTAAGGTTGTTAAGGTGTACCAATACGGTGCGATTGAGTTGAAAAATGCTAGTGGTACTACCTTTAAGGTAAATGGACATCGTGTGAAGAAATATTTCGATGGTTCATTGGAGATTGATGACGGGGTTCACCTTGAACCCGATCCTAAGGTCACTTGAAGTTGGAAACGAGTCTTGTGAATGACTCGGTAATAAACTTCACGTTGTTGTAGAGTTTGTATGTATTTGTGCTTGTTTGATGATATGTGCAATGTGATCATGCACGGATTTTTGTTGGGGTTGTTTGTTGGTTTTTAGGTTGAGAAAATGGGTTAAAATGGCTTAAAATTGCGAAATTTTGAGAAAACAGTACTTGGATCGCCGCTCCGTATTCATTCGCGCCGCTCCACATGAAAAGACCTGATGAGCCAGATCTTTGAAAAGTCTCGAACTGATTTATCAGTTGAATGGAGCGCCGCGCGGCCTTTTGGCGCGCCGCGCGATTACCTAGCTCGCCGCGCCGATTACTGTCGGGCAGACTGTTTTGGGCTTTTTAAATGAAATAAACACGAATTTTCCCTACCACACATAATAGAAAATGGATGTTACAGCCTTTTTACACCAAACCCTTTATTCTTTTTCATTCTTAATAACTCTTTTACACTTCCAAACACCTACATCCATAAACCCTAATTTTCAAGACTTCAATTTCTTGTTTTATCAACTTCAAATCTTGCAAGAATGGTTAACCCAAAGGTCCGAATTTGTTTTCTATCTTACTAATTTCATCTAATTGTGTGTATTTACATGCTTGACCTTTGATTTGCATGATGAATTAATGTGGGGTTTCTTTAATTAGGGTTTTGTGTTTTAATTAGTGATGGGTTTTGTTAGATTATGATTATATGCTTTGATTTCATGATTTACTTGGTGTTTTTGGAAGTTGCAATTGATACTAGGGTTTGTATGTAGAGGATTCGAATTTGTAGGTGATAAAGGAGTTTCATGCTTGAAATTGTTCTAGTTTTTGAATTGTTTATGTGTTTTTGAACTAGCGTGGGGTTGTGTTCATATGGGCGGGTCATATTGGTTTGAATGACTTGATGCAAAATTGGTTTAGTTATGTATGATGCCATGCTAGTGAGGATTAAACATATGTTTTTGAGTTGTGATGAGTATGTTGGTAGTAGTAATTTAAATTGGTGAAAAATGGTAAACATGATGAACTTTTCTAGATTTGTGGAAATTAAAAAGTGTTATGAGTAGTCATGTTTGTTAATATTTTGGTAATGGTGTTAAGTGTGTGTCGTTGATATGATGAATTGGTTTAAATGATAGTATGATATGAGATAGATTTTTGGTTTTGGCATTGTTTTACAAGTGTTATTTGTTAACTTGGTGATTGTTTTCAAAAGTGGATTGACATGAAACATGGTTTGGTTGTAAAGGGTATTTGGTGCTTATTATTATGACTAACACTAACTTTTGAGTTTAGTGTTTTGTTTTCTTTACTTGTTTCATGAATGTAGAGATCAAGAGGAAACCAGGAACAACCAAGGCAACCACCGAATAATCCTGAATTATGGTTATCTCACATCTCTAATGATGAGGATTTGGAAGAAAGGTTCACAACAAATAGCGCTCGTCCGATTGAGCGAACTTTTTATTTGGATTGGTCCCATCTTTCATCATTGGGTAATAATATTGTTCGGGAGTTGCGCCATCATTTGTGGGTAGTTTATGCGGGTAATGAGTTGAGACCTTATGAAAGGTTATTTGAAATTAATGAAGATATTTTTGAGCAGATAACTATAGAGTTCTTCTCAACTGTTAGTTGTCGATCTGGAGTCTCTCTGACCGAGGCAGATTTCTTGACATTTAGGCTTGGGGGATTAGAGCGTCGCATGTCTAAAATTGAGTTGGCTCGGGCGTTGGATTTATATCCCGAGTTGACTGATAATGATTTGAAGTGGCATTTGATGAATTGCAGAGTGTTTGGGCTGGAAGTTTTCAGTGAGAGTGATTATTGGCCGACTGTGGCAAATGATAATGCTGGTCCGTTTAGTTCCAGTCGGAGTGTTCAGTCGATGCTTAGACTTCCTGAGGATCGAATAATTTTTAAGATGATTGCTAGTATGTTCATGGCTCGGAGAAACGCGAACAAGATTCAGCGAAGGGATCTTTGGATCCTACAACAAATTAAACTGAGGGAGCCAATCGATGTCCCATGTATGTTAGGGGTATGGTTGCAGGAAATTGGAATAGACACCCACACGGAACACCCATTGTTAGGTGGGCATTTTGTTACTAGGTTGGCTCGGGCGTTTTCGGTCCCGACTAGTAGGTGTGATGTAGTGGGAGTTGAGGCGATGCCCACTAATATTCTGTTTTTCTCGAAAGCTGAGTTTATTCGACGAGGGCCAACAGGTTGGGTTTTGTGGTCTGATGAACAGCAATAGCAACAGCCAGGTGAAGGTGCAGGTCGTGGACGTGGACGTGGGGTTAGTCGATCCACTTATGAGGCAGGTAGCTCGAGTGCTGCGAACGTACAGGGTACGTGGTCAATTGGTGAAGAGAGTTAGAATTTGTTGGTTAACAGTGTAGACGGTCTTCATTTGGAGTATAGGGACAGCAGGTCAGCGTATGATGCTCAGGTGGAGCATAATCAGCGGATGTTAGCGGAGCAGCGTAGGCATAACGAGGATTTGATGACTTGGCACCAAAATAATTATGGGTCGATTAACACAATGCTAGGACAGTTTGGAACAGAGTTGGGTCATTTGGGAGAGCGTGTTGACAGGGTTGAGTACGATGTTAGGGGAATTAGGGCCCACAATCAGTGGGAGGTCCATCAGCGATAAATTCAGTGTCAGATGCGTCAGAACCCGGAGGCGTATATTCCGACGCGAACTACCATTCCCGATTATACGTTAGTTACTCCTCCGAGACCGAATCCTTCATATGACCCGTACCAAGCTTGTCAGGATACCTATGGTGTGAATTGGGACCCTACTAGAGATTTTTGGCCGAGGAGTGATTGATTGTTGCGCATGTTATGTTATATTTATTTGAAACTATTTCTTTTTCATTTGGTCTGTACTTGAATAATTTTATTTTCTGTTTATGTACTCTGCAACTTATTTGAGGGACAAGGTGTTTTGGCATCGGGTGGTGCCACCTTGTCCCGTTTATGTAGTTCATATGTTTTTATTTTCTTAGGTTTGTGGGTGAAACGATTTTTCAAGTCTGGCATTAAGTTCAGCAAAACTGCATGATTGATGATATTGGTGTGATGATCAGGAATGAACGATGTTCTTATGCTGGCAGTCAGTTCAGCGTCATCTGTCACTGGCATTCCGCGATCAGTGGTTAACTCGATAAGTTTTTATATTTTCTTTCTCACATAATTCTTTCGATTTTTATCTATTTTTGATCTCAAGTGATGGGAACATTACTTGATCTCAAGTGTGGGGTGGGGATGTAAAATCTCTCGGGTTGGTTGTTAATGAATCATCATCATATTAGTTTTGATTTAAAAAAAGACTTGACGTTTCACGGGTTTTGGTCGTAAAAAAAAATTGAAAAATTAGGGGTAAAATAAAAAAAAAACAGAAAAGTTAGTTTAAAAATAATAAAAAAAAGTAGAAAAAACAATTGAAAATTTGGCCAAAACCTTTATTCTGAAAATTGGCTTGGTATTTTATGGTATAATTCGTGTTTTCAAAGAAGCCAAAATTGTCCCACATGTTCATTATTTTGGACATAAAATCCTACGAGTTCGGGGAACTTAATAGTAGGTCACCTGTACCAAAACGGGTGTAAACCGTGAGAGAGCGGTGATTGCATAGCGTGATTGTGACCGAATCACGTGCCTGATCACAAACTTTTGGTTACTTGGTATAGGAGACTTCCGAAACTATATCATTTTATTATTACATCATCTAATGGTGTGATACTGTGGGAAGAGGAGCCTAGAGCTTGACCAGTGTTATCCTTTTTAGGAACAATAGCTACGTGCTTGTGTTTGCTTAGACAACACAACCCATAGCCAAAAGCTATGGCACCCAAAGGTTTTTGGGATTTAAACCGAGTGTCAATTGAAATATATTGGCATTCCTGAGTGACTCAGATCCACTCATTAAGGAAGTAAAGTCTTCCGACCGTTTCACTTGGTACGTATACCTCTTAAGCTGTACCATTTCATTACCCATCATTTCACGATGAGGTACTGTCAGAGAAGAAAGTCTTGAACTTTCAAAATATTTTCATTATTTTGAATGTGAAATCCTACATGAACATTAAAACTCATACGTAGGTCATCTGCACCAAGGCGGGTGTCAACCATATGAACGGTGATAGTAGCGTGTGGTCGAAACCGGACCATGCGCTAGATCAAAAACTTAAACAGGGCGATCCTCATTGTTTCTCCTAACAAGGACAATGTTGCACCCGACCACCTTATTTAACCACATAGGATGTATCTATTCCATCCTTAAGGGAGTTACATCTCCCGAACGACACACTTGCTGATTTGTTTCAGAAGATGTAGTCCAGACCAGTTGTAGGGTGACGAAAAATTTTGAAAAGTAATTGCTAAAATCGACTTGAAATCTACCAAGCCTCAACGTCAAACAGGGAAACTGGTAGTCAAAGCTTGCCTCAATGAGGGAGATTTGCTAGCCAAATGGGAAGCACACCATGATACACAAAATGTCAGTGATTGATCAGATTCCCAGTGGATAACCTCCGGAAAGGTAAGATATCAGCTTTTAAGCCTGATGAACCTCAATCTTTATGGTTGACTTAACGGATTAGATGATCACCTCATGATTATCGATGATATCTGGACGTAATGTGTATCCTCCTAAGCACATTATTTTCTTAGCGACATCTCGCGATGTTAGGTACTGTGGGAGGCTTGGCTTGACCAATTGCGGGGTAGCCCGTGCGTTCTTTTGGCATACATGTTCGATTGCTATTCTTTTTGGTGCTCGGTTTCCACTTTATTCCCGTTTCCTTTGAAGACTTATTTATGATTCGAGATTCTCTACTTCATCAGTATGGTACGTTATTCGAGATTATCTTTGGTTACTATATCCATTACATATTGATTGCGGTATGGGAAGTTATTTCGGGGGAATGCAAGTGGGAAACATGGTTGTTATTTACTCCAAATTGTGCCCACGCTAGTTGTTTGTTTGGTTTCTTGTTCGTTTGGTTCTACATACATGTTTGAAGAGTTATTATATGGTAGAAGATTATTATCGAGTTTAATTGCTTGAGGACAAGCAAAACTCTAGTGTGGGGTTGTTGGATATCGCATATTTCATACGCGTTTTTCTTAGCGATATCGGGTACATTTTGGTCCTTTTGGATACGATTTGGTGTTATTTTGATAAGTGTTTTGAAAGTTCGAGTTCTAAGACCAAGGAGATGAATTTTGAAGATATTTGATGGTTTTTAGTGATTTTATATGAAAGCAAGTGAAAGGGATTGGTTTGATTCGAGTTTGGTTCGAAAATAGGTGATATTAGTGAGTTTTCAGCTCAGATTCAGCAAAAAGGGTCTGGAGCGCCGCTCCAAAAGGTGGCGCGCCGCTCCATTAGGCTTGAAAATTAGTTCGACAGTTTTCAGGTGGCTAGGAATCAGAATGACAGCATATGGCGCGCCGCGCACCCATTTGGCACGCCGCGTGGGTATCTGGCGCGCCGCTCTAACCTTCAGCCGGGTTCAGAATTGTTTCCTATTTAAAGCCCGAAAATTTACCCTAATAATCACTTTCGCAGCCAGACGATTTCCAGCAGCTTTTTGACGAACCAAGGTGATTTTTGGGGTTTCCCAAGGTCATTCTAACACATCAATCATTCCGAAAACAAGTCTCGATCCGTCTATCATTCAAGAACACCATTTTCATTAGGTTTAATTCTTATCATCATTATGAATACTCTTAATTGTTTATTTGTGATTTTTGTCCTAGCCATGATTGGCTAAGCTTTTTAATGTTTGTCTAGATTGAATATCCGTATGTGTTTGGATGATACTTTAACGTTTTATTGATTAATGCATGATAATTATGAGTTTTGATTAAGAACCATTATTGTGGGTGTTGATTATTGTTACTAGGTTGATTAGTGATCTTGTTTGAACAAAGGGAACCCTGTTACAATTTAGTACACTAGTTTTCAATTGATTTGTCTTAACCAATTGGGTGCTTACTGGACCAAGGGGGTAAACAGGGTAACAACGATTAAACAAAACAGGGGTGAATTGTGTGGAGCGAACGCGTAACCAATTGAATCTTAATCTTGTAATTAATTAATTACTAAGTCACAAACAAAAGAGGTCTTTGGTGAAAGGGAACCCTAAGCCAATAAATCTAAGTTTGACGTGTTTGCTAAAAGAGAACTCTGGGTAAACCGACTTTGTAGTTGCATGTATTGAAAAATTGAACTGGTGCTTAATAACAAATCATCCGACACTACGAATAGGAGATCTAGGCGAACATTCTTTTATCCATTGAATTCAAATATCTTTACTTTTCGTTAAGTCAGCATTTATTTTTATAAACTTAAAAATACAAAAATATCGTCTTTTACTTTTAATCAATCTTTGATTTGGCTAATCGTTAAAAAGCCACAAAACAAACTATCTCGTACTTTCAATTTTCATAGATTAACTTAGTTTATTTTATTAGTTACAATTTTAATTCTCACGTTTAAACTGTCCTTGGAACGATTTCGGAATTACCAATTTTATACTATTACACGATCGGGTACACTGCCCGTTAGTGTGTAGTAATCTTTTAAACGGTATTTTCCAAAGATAAATTATATACTAGATTTTACACATTAAAACACTAGAAGCTTTGTTAATATCCCCTACTGTGTTGGTTTTTATCTGTCCAAAATAGTGGCAGGAATACAGGATAGGGGAATAATAAGAGGAGGTATTTTTGTTACTCTCATTGGAGAGTATTTGGGTGTAGATAGGGATCAAGGGGGTCCACTTATGGTGTGTAGGGAACATGTTGATACTTTAGGATTGAAGGTCTATCAGGGTGCAAAGGTATTAAAGAGCAGACTCAATCAGGCAATACCATATGATGGCCGTCATCCACAGGTAGAGAGAGGTTCAGATGAGGAAATTGAGGAACCAGATGACATTAGGGATGTCATTAGGGAGGCTATGACTGATGTCTACCAGCGTATAGATGAGGTAGAAATGACAAACCAGGATAGACATAGTCGGTACGAGCAGTGGCAAGTCGAGAATGTGTACGAGCATTCCAGGCAATGACAGCATGATAGATGGCACTATCATCAGCATCAGATCATGAGCCAGCTATCACCTCAGGTACCAAATAACTACGTACCGACCCGACCTGCTTACTATCCTCCACACCAGCCCGATATGCGACCACCATTTACTCTCTACGACCCTAACCAGGCCTATCAGTACACCTATAACCAACCGTGGAACTCGCCCGATGACATGAACTGGAACCCCTATCCAGATTGATATAGTTCCCGTTGGTGATTTC
This sequence comes from Rutidosis leptorrhynchoides, assembly GCF_046630445.1. Classification (NCBI taxonomy): domain Eukaryota; kingdom Viridiplantae; phylum Streptophyta; class Magnoliopsida; order Asterales; family Asteraceae; genus Rutidosis; species Rutidosis leptorrhynchoides. The sequence goes on from NC_092333.1 coordinate 162,728,488, forward strand.
TATGATTTTTATCTTTTTATTATTTTTATTTATTTATGTTTAAACATATAATATTGTGACACTTTTATGTAAGTTTTAACATTTTTATTATGTTGTACTAATATGTCATATTTGATTTGAAAGTGAGATGTTAAGTCCCATTTCAAATTACCATGCATGTTATTATTTGTATGTATGTATATTGTCAATTGTACACAACATGGTAAAACAACGCATTTTCAAAGACTGGCATTAAGTTCAGCAAAAGCTACTAATTTTGACGACAAAACGAAAAACAAATGTGATGTAACAACAAGACGAAATGAACAAATGATGTGCACCATTTATCATTCAACAAACAAACGCCAATATGTTTGGAAACTTTGATAAAATTTAATCATTTTTCTACAATAATCTCCCTCAATAATTTAAATTGTTAATGATTTCTTGCAAATGAGGGCATTGCAAGATCTTAAGTGTGAGAAGGGGTTAAATTCTTTAGGATTTTTAAAATATTTTTTAACTTATACACTTGGTTACCATTAAAAATAATAGTAACGCAGTAGTTGTATTAGAATCTAGTGCTCTTTGATAATAAAGAACAGCCCTAGTCTTATATACTGACTACCCAATTCTAGTAAAAATTTTCAAAATTTTCAATTAAATGAATTCAAAATCATGTTTATACAAATTTATGAACGATAAAACTAGGTGTTAACACCGAAATTATTGTTACCAGTGAAAGAACATAAATTGAGAAACAACCCAAAATGTTAGAATTCATTTAAAATGGAATAGAGGACAATAAAAAGGCAAAGAAAGGAAAATAAAAGCCAAGTGTGGGAAAAATTTACCAAGTTATTTAGAACATATGTCACATATTTTTGTACAAATAATTGAAGATACTTTTGTTTTGGACAATTTTAATCAGTTTTACCCAGTTTATTGTAATATAAATGAAATTTAAAAGGAAGTAAAGTCTTCCGAAAGAAAAATACACGCGCTTCTTGATTTAGGTCAGGAAGTTGTCGTCCAGACCAGTTGTAGAGTCTACGAAAAATCTTGAGAAGTTTTCTCGAAAATCAGCTGGAAATCCACGGACCTCAGCATCAAACAGGGTCGCCAAGTGGTCAGACTTATCCTAACTATGAGAGGATCTGTCTCGTACAATGGGGGGGGGGGGCACCGTGCAAATTAGCTTATAAGACTAATGAATCAGATCCCCAGAAAGGATAATCTCCTTAAAGATCAAAAATCAGCTTTTAAGACTGATATTACTCAATCCTTGAGATTGACTTTAAAGATTGAGAATTACAAACTCATGGAATTCGATGATATCTAAACTCGAGCTTGAACGAGAAAATATTTTGATAAAAATTACAAACCGATTTGTTTTCTAAAAACCCCATTTTTAATGCCTTCATTACCATTGAACGTAAAATCCTAAGAATTCACCTGGAATCATTAGGTCACCTGAACCAAATCGGGTGTCAACCATAAGAACGGTGGTTGCATAGCATGGTCGAAGACAGGACCTTGTGCCAGACCGAAAAATTATAGGATGATCTTTACTATTGCTCCTACAAACGATAGTAATTTCATCCGACACGTTATAGACCATAATCAAAAGCATGTCACGGGACATTGCCTCAACAGTTGCTTGTTCAACGCTTTCCTTTACAACTGGACGGTAGTTTACCGAAAGGTAATATACGGAGCAAGTATACTGGACGTGTTGCTTTCCCAATATAAGGTTAGCAAGTAGGTGACATAAAACCGCAAGTTTTGAGCTAAAATTTTCAAATCTGAAACCCACCAAACCCACAAAAATAATTTGCAAACACCGGTGAAGAGTTATTTCGGAAAACTTATCTAGGGTAAAAGCTAGATTGAATTTTCAAAAGATCAAATGTTTTCATAAAGATCCAATTTCCTAAAAGGATCTAAATTTTCATAGTTATGTGGGACTGTAAACCACAACGTTAGTATCATTGTTCATAATACCGTATAGAAATCACTGATGTACAAAGTGTGAAGAATAAAGAAGTGATTCTAGTATGTTTATTTCAAGACTATATTGCTTGAGGATAAGCAACGCTCAAGTGTGGGAATATTTGATAATGCTAAAAACGAACATATATTTCATAGCATTATCCCTCAAGAAAGACAAGCTTTTAGTTGCAATTGTTCTATTTACAAGTAATATTCGTTTAAATAATAAAAGGTGAACACAAAAGACAGATTCGACGAATTGAAGACGCAAATGACTAAAAAGCTCAAAAATACAAAGTACAATCCAAGAGGTTCAAATTATTGATGAAAAACGTCTAAAAGTTACAAGAGTACGAGCTGCGAAACGCAAAGTACAAGATATTAAAGAGTACGAAAGGACGTTCGAAAATCCAAAACCGGGACCAAAGTCAACTCTCAACGCTCAACGCTCAACGCAACGGACTAAAAATTACAAGTCAACTATGCACATGAATATAATATAACATATAATTAATTCTTAAAATTATATATATATTATATTATATATAAAACCGTCGGCAAACTAGCAAACAAACAATTTTGAGCTGGATTCCCAGGCCATGCGATCGCATGGCCAGAAGGCACAAATGCCATGCGATCGCATGGTGAACAGTATCAGCTCAGGTCCTATCAAGTTCGCGTGTTTTGGCCGAAAAATTCACATCTTTTTCTATCCTCTCTATCTCTCTGATATATATATATATATATATATATATATATATATATATATATATATATATATATATATATATATATATATATATATATATATATATATATATATATATATTTAATATTTTAATTTTAATTTTAATTTAAGATTAATAATAATAAGGGTATGTTAGCAAATGTTGTAAGTGTGTAAGTCGAAATTCTGTCCGTGTAACGCTACGATATTATTAATCATTGTAAGTTATGTTCAACCTTTTTAAATTAATGTCTCGTAGCTAAGTTATTATTATGCTTATTTAAATTGAAGTAATCGTGATGTTGGGCAAAAATTTTAAAGACGGGATAATTGGACTTTGTACCATAATTGGGGTTTGGATAAAAGAACGACACTTGTGAAAATTGGACTATGGGCTATTAATGGGCTTTATATTTGTTTAATTGAATGATAGTTCATTAATTTAATATAAAGATTTACAATTGAACATACCTATAAATAACCATATACACTCGATCGGACACGATGGGCTGGATATTTATAAGTATTAATAATCGTTCATTTAACCGAACACGGGAATGGATTAATAGTCAATGGACTTATTAAAACATGGGTGAATTATATACAAGGAAAATCCCTGTAATTATAGTTTAAGTCCCCAATTAGTTGGAATATTTGACTTCGGATATAAGGATAATTTGGCGAGGACACTCGCACTTTATATTTATGACTGATGGACTGTTATGGACAAAAACCAGATGGACATATCGAATAATCCAGGACAAAGGACAATTAACCCATGGTAATAAACTAAAATCAACACGTCAAACATCATGATTACGGAAGTTTAAATAAGCATAATTCCTTTATTTCATATTTCATCGCACTTTTATTTACTGTCATTATATTTAATTGCACTTTTAATTATCGTACTTTTTAATTATCGCAATTTTATTTATTGTCATTTTATTTATCGCATTTTAATTTATCGCACTTTAATTATTGTCATTTACTTTACGCTTTAAATTAAATTTTATTTTTAATATTTTACATTAGGTTTTCACTGCGACTAAAGTTTTAAAATTGACAAACCGGTCATTAAACGGTAAAAACCCCATTTTATAATAATAATACTACTTATATATATATATATATATATATATATATATATATATATATATATATATATATATATATATATATATATATATATATATATATATATATAATATATATAGATATATATATTTATATACAAATATAGTTTTAAAAATATAGCGTTAAACTTGGCTAGATCCCCGTGGAACGAACCGAACTTACTAAAAACTACACTACTGTACGATTAGGTACACTGCCTATAAGTGTTGTAGCAAGGCTTAGGTATATCCACTCTATAAACAAATAAATAACTTGTGTAAAAATGTATCGTATTTAATAGTATTTTGTAGTAAAAAATAGCTATTTCGTATACACCTCTACGCACATCAGCTGTATACCTCTTCTTGAACTTCCCTTTACTCTTCTTCACACCACGATCAACTTTCCTACCACGGTTGTCGATACTTAACAAAGAACCGGATAACAATTCCCCCGAGCTTCTCCTACGAGTGTCTTCACCAAGAATTAAATCCCTAATTCCTTCATACGCAAGCTTAGTAGTACCGGTCGAGCTACTAACCGCGGTAACCGTACCCGACCAACTTTCCGGTAATGATGAAAGCAAGATTAGTGCTTTTAGTTCATCATCAAATTTGATTTCAACCGACTCTAATTTTGAAACAAGATTGTTCAATTCGTTGATATGATCCGTTGCACTCATACCTTCCTTCATCTTCGTGTTGAACAATTGTCGCATGAGAAAAACCTTATTCACCGCCATAGGTTTCTCATACATGTTGGAGAGCGCCTTCAAACAATTAAACGTTGTCTTTTCATTCATGATATTACCAACAACGTTCTTGGTGAGTGCAAGAAGAACCGCACCCAAAGCTTGACGATCTAAAAGCATCCAATCGGCTTCGTTCATGCCTTCGGGTTTGGTCTCCAACAAAGGTTGGTGAAGTTTTTTTTGATACAAGTAGTCTTCTATTTGCATCTTCTAAAAGGCAAAGTCTTTACCATCAAACCGCTCGATCTTTAATTTACCGTCTTTCGCCATCATTCTCAACTCGAACCTTGAGCTCTAGATACCAATTGTAAGGATTATAGGACCCAAAAAATAGAGTAATTCCAGAGAATTAGCCTTCCACAATCGACAAACGAAAGAACAATAATTAAAGAACTAAAGACGTGAGATTTAACGTGGTTATATGTAATCGAATGTCGATTACTTTAATCCATGGACCAACTAAAGAGATTTTATTGATATAATTCGTAGATACAACTGAGGGTTACAATAGGATGCTTATATAGGCTAAAACAGCTTGGAGAACAAGAAAAAACATAAATATAGAAACGGCTCGTCAGGCACTAGCCGCGCCGCGCCTCAAAGGAAAATCTCTGGACAGACGTTTTTCCAATCTGATGCTCTGTTTCATGTGCTAGGCCACGTCGCGCCTTCTAAGGCCGCGGCGCGCCTCCTCATTTGTTTTGATATCCTTCACATCCAACAGTACATACATAAGCATACATACATACCTACATAAACCTATTACATTCATACCTACATACGTACATACATACATACATAAACATACCTACGATAGACATACATACAATGTTTTATGTTGTACAAGTTATTAAAAGCTATTCCTTTCGGTTGCATAAACTATTAACAACTATGACTTTTGATCGTACAAAATAAAATACTACTTTTGATTATACAAAGTAGAACAATCTGACATGACTATGAATTGAATGAATGAATATCTCACTAATTTACTTGAACCAGAAGATATAGATATAAATATAAATGGATAAATGAAAATCAAATGAATACGATATCACTCACCATATCCATATCTAATCTATTATCATCATAGTTTCATGTATATACTAGTGTAGAGTCACGACTCTGTGTAATTAATATTTATAATAACAATAATAATAACAACAATAATAATATCTCAATTAAATAATAATAATAATAATAATAATAATAATAATAATAATAATAATAATAATAAAAATAAAAATAATAATAATAATAATAATAATAATAATAATAATAATAATAATAATAATAATATAATAATAATAATAATAATAATACGTTTTTTCCTTATATGAGAGAATATTGATAATTGAGTTTGTTTTGTTTTTATGTATAAAAAATAAAATTATAGTTCGTTACAAATAAGTCAATAAAATTCAAATTAATTGGTAAAAATTTTAAATCAATTAATGATTTGAAGAGAGACAATTATAACATTATCATCTAAATAAATAATTGTCACCGGGTACTTCTACTTGGGAAAATATTATTAATACTGGTGGACACATTGATGCTCTTGGTGTTTCTGTTAAAAATTCTTTCAGCAAGGTAATTGGGTGCGGTTCGAGGACTTCTTTCTGGAATGACATTTGGGTGGTTAACATGGTTCTAAAAGACATATTCAAAAGTCTAGTGAAACTTGGGACAAATGTAAATGCAACGGTTGAAGACAGGCTTATATGGAACAGTTCGAATTCAGAAGGTTCATAGCATTGGCGCATGAAACCTTCAGGTCGTGCAAGTAGGGAACTAGTGGCGCTAATTAACCTGATTTCGGGGACAAAAATAGATGTGTCAAAAGCGGATTCGTGGAGTTAGTAATTATCTGATTCGGGCATATCACAACAAAGATGCAAGCGAATTTAATAGACTCGAAGTTATTATGTGCAGGTACAAAATTGTCGAAAACTCTACGCAATAACTTCATTCCTAAAAAAATCGAAGTTTTCGTGTGGAGAACGAGAAAAAAAAGATTACCGGCACTTATGGAACTTGATAAACGTGGTGTCGATTTACACTCCATATGTTGCCCACTATGTGACAATGATGTGGAGTCGGTTGATCACACTATCATTTTCTGTAAGTCGGCCCTTGACGTTTGGTGCAAAGTTTTCGATTGGTGGGGATTAAAAAAGTTCAAGCTTGAGTTTAAACGAGATCTTCCTCGGGTATTCAAACATTACAATGTCTGGGTTGGATGAAAAATTTGGCAAGCGGTTACGTGGATTTGTGGCTATCGTATTTGGAGAAACCGAAATCAAATGGTTTATAAGAACAAGAGTTGGATTCCTCTCGTGGCTCTTTGTGAAATTCAAGTTTTGTCGTATGAATGTATCGCGAAAAGATGCAAGACGAAGACGATTGATTGACATAATTGGCTTCATAATCCGAGTATTTTTGCTTCTTAATTTGTCGTGTATTTAAATGTGTTGCTAGCTAAATTTTTGCTTCTTAATTCGTCGTGTATTTAAAACTGTTGCTAGCTTAACTCCTTGTTTAGTTAGTGATCTGTGTGAATGTATGTAAACTGCCGTTACTTTTTCATTTGGTGAGTTCTACCACTTAATCATAGGCTCACTTGATGGTTTGCTTGTGTTTTAGTTGCAATATATTATACATGCCTTTTCCTGAAAAAAAAAATTCTAAATAAATGATTGAAAATCATAGTTATTAATTTATATACAAGTTAATATTCAGTGTTTTAATAAAATATGGTATGATATAGTTATTACTTTTCTTATATATCTAGAATATAAATTTATATTTATATTTGACGATCTTAACGATGATACGCATATCGATTTGTATTAAAAAAGTCATTTTTTTCATGACTTGCCGAAGTTTCGTCTGGAATTTAACCGAAATAACGGTCCAGGAGGAGATACCTTTTCCCGGTCATACTCAAGCAAACCGGCCAGAAGATTATTCAAATACACATTCGGGAAGAAATGTCCCGGATAAGAGCTGGTCGTGACTTCACATAAGCTCATCCTACCCGGATAAATATGTCGGACACCGGTACCGCTTACCCCAATTCGAAGCACCAAGAGGTTATGAACCAAATTTTCACATCGAGGTCTACTTAGCAAAATACGCTGGTCACCCGATAACCTTAATAAGGATATTACGAACGAACATGTAAACCGGCTAAGACCTTACCCAGACAGGAGAAGTACCGCGAAGAAGCACTTGGATAAATATTGGACAATACTCATATGTCAGACCCTTTACCTAACCAAATGTGTGACGTCTATCCATCACACTGTAAACGGATCCGGCACACCATTCCGGAATAACCACGCTATTCCGGAACAATCACACAGTCCCGGAACAATCACACAGTCCCGGAACAAATACATGGTCCCGGAACAAACACACGAATGAATCGTATGCCACGTTAGCCCACGAATCTAGGAAAGTTTGTTAGGATTTGTTTGTTACGCCAATGAAAGGGACATGTCCACATGAGCACACGAATCTGGTAAAAGTTTGTTACAATTATGAAAGGGACATGTGCCACATTATCATTCTCTCAAAACATCTAGAAATGCACCCCATGGGTCATTCATTACAACACAATGAATACATAGTGTTACTCTGCGAAAATCATATCATAACATTATTCAGCTAGAAAATACAACCCCGATTGAGATTCTGGTCGATATCGGAGTTCATCAACACCCATTACAAGCAAACTGAATTTATAGGACACCCATAAGTGTCCTAAAAGGCCCATTCTTACGACCCTTTGCCTGATACGACACCTAAATCGCACGACCTATCAACGGCCGTCCTATTAACCGAAAAGGGTCCTAACGCTTATAGGACCTTTGTTTGAGTCCTATAAATAAAATCGAAAGGGTCCTATCAGGTAACAATATAGGACACTTTATAATACTTTGAGACACACAAAAGGGTCATATGACACCTAAATTTGTATGTTAGATCATATTAGGACCCCAAAAAAGTGTACTAATATAATGAGAAACTATGTTAGTACCAATAGAAGCGTCCTAAAATAATTATGATTTATGTAAGTACCCAAAAAAGGGTCGTATTATAAAAATATGGTAGTTTAGTACCAAGGAAAAAGAGTCCTAATATGAAGATAACTTACATTAGTACCAATATAAGGGTCCTAATATACATTAGTACCAATATATAAGGGTCCTAATATACATTTAGTACCACAAAAAAGGGTCCTAATATAACTATATGTTAACTTAGTACCACAAAAAAGCGTCCTAACAAGTCATAGGAGTTTCGAATATCCGGTTCGGGTATTCGGGTCCATTTCGGATTTTGGGCCAGGTTATGGTAATTGGGCCTTTCCAGGCCAGTTCAGATAATTGGGCCTTTTGGGCCAGGTTATGCTAATTGGGCATGTCGCCACGTTTAAGCTTACTGCGCCTTTCGGGTCTGCTTCAGCTATTTGGGCCTTTAGGGCCCTGTTCGGATCCAGTTTTCTTTTGATTGCACAATTTATTATTCATTACAATTACAATAAATTAAAATTTTTTAAATTACAAAACAAATATTAAATATAAAATATATTTTTGATCACCACATTAAAGTTACAATTATATTGTTTCAATCAAAATATAATCACCATAGGAAAATGTTTAACATCAACGGATCATTGTCTCAAATACACCAACACATACATCAACAAATTGTCTCAAACACATTAACATTCATTAATAAACCGGCCAACATTAACAAACACAAAAATTCTTCAAGCCACCACCATCCATCTTGATCAATCACCACGTACCAACTACAAATTAAACCATCCATGTATAACCATAAAGGTGCACATTATAAAAATTAATCTTAATTATTACAATTATAACAAGGACATACCTCGATTAACTTAGCAGGCCAAGCAATAGACGTATCAGTGACGTCCTGAATGCATATCAAATGATCAAATGGCCTAAACAAAGCTTCATCTTTTTTATGGCCACTTGAACCTCGACCTCACATCAATCATGTCCAATTTTTATCCCCAAAACAACCGTACTTGGATCCAAGCTCTTCAACCATCCTCTTGCTACGTTCTCGAAGTTAATGCTTTTTATATAAACTTCCTTTCCGACCTAAAATTAAGTTGTCAAAAATACATTTATGAATGTTAAAAGGGTAGAAAAAACAGTAAGCTATTAAATTGAAACATACCCTTAAATGTTGAACACCCGAACCATTATCGTGAACACGCGAACCATCATTCTGAACACCTGGACCATTATTCTTCTCCACTAGGGCTTTTAACCTTGCATTTTCATCTTCAAGTTTTGCATTTTTAGACATCAGCTGAGCATTTTCTTTGTTAACAGCTAATCGACTAGGTCCTGCACCCCACAAATGATTGGCGCGAACACCAAGTCAATACATATCTGCAGTACCATTTTTAGATGTACCCATTATCGTGGCAAAAACATCATCTGGTCCAGGTGCATCAGTTGCACCATCACCGAGTTTCTCAGTAAGTTTTTTCATTTTTTCCTGCATAAAAGAGATTGTAAATCATTGATATTTTATTCAATAATATGACCAGTATATATACAGGAGATGTCATCGATATACATGGAAAATTGGCTACTAATTTGTGAGCTATACAAAGGATAACTATCACATAATAATACACAGCTATACAATCAAATATATCCTATAAATAGATGATTTGGTTAGTTAGGATTGAGTTGACTTATAATTATAATCTGATATTCGATATATGAAATGCTATAGCCCAATCACAGTATATGCAATGCTTACCATAAGTGTCAACTACAACTAATTAAATTAAAGATATGGTTAATAGATATTTTCTTTTATCTCCGACCTAAAAGTATACTTCAAATGAAATAAAAACCTCACAAGTGGTTTATGGTGATTAACATATAAATATACAGCTATTGATATCATGTGTAGGATATATTTGATCAACTTTTGTAAAATAACTTACAAAGGCACGAGCAGCTTCACCTTCACCACTTCCATTTGAATAACATTCCTTAAACATATCCACCCTAGTTGGTTCTCTTCCCAAACTCACCTACAATGAGTAAAACCGAGGTAACTATTAACGATGTATATTCAAAAGCTATACTATCTAAATAATTCCCCATGATATATTACCTTCAATTCTTCACGAATTATTGCAAAACTTTTTTTTCCTGTCAATTGTGACAACTTCTTTTTAGCCCTATTGGCTTTGTTTTTTTCGGTCATCTTCTGAATAAGAAAAGAGTGGTCAGTATTCCAGGGGATCAAATCATGATGAAGTAACTGATGTTAGCCCTATTAGTTTTATTCTTTCTTCATCAAGGATCTCTCATTGAGTGCTACATATGCTATGTTACGTTTGGTGGTCCAGGCCCAAGTACAATGGCTACTAGTTACAAGAGGCAAACATGTAAAATATAGCTAAGAAAAGTCAAAGATTTGGTATACGTCAACTAACCATTGAACATCTATCTTATTCTTATTGTTTAGCCATGAGCGTTAGTCTATCTACATGAAAGTGTAAGAATATATCATACCATCACATTATCTCTAGTCCAATATTCAAGAAATCTTCTCTAGTGTCTTTTGGTTAGTTCTAGAGGTGGTGACTTTAATTGAGCCTCCATTGGTTTAGACTGGTAAAAGAAACATTCCTTAACTCTCGCCCTCCAATTTTTCATCTTGCGTCCATATGATTGGAGTATCCAAGAATCAGCAGTTGGTGGAATATCAAACTTTGTCTACAAATTATAAAAAGAAAAAACATATATATCACATGAGAATAAGAAAATGGGTAAATTTACTACTGTTTGCACCAATTGGTTGTCCATGTTCATTAACAACAATAGGAATTCGAATAGATGACTTTTGTTTCCAAATTTTCCGCATAAGAGTCGGTCCTCTCGGTCTATCAACTTGATTATCTATAAAATATGTGCACTTGATTTACAACTGATATACTAAACAAGAAACAATATAAATCAAATAAACAAACCAAATTAGAAAAGGAAAAAATAACCTGATTCATCTCTCAAAGTCATTGTATCATTCACACATAAACCTTCTTCAGTTTGTTGTAGTTCAGTTTGTTGTAGTTCAGTTTGTTGACGATGCTCTTCAAGATCTTCAAAATAGCTTGTGTAATCATCGTGTTCTTCGGTTGGTCATTGTGCTTCATCATCGGGCTCCGTATCTTCATCTCTGAGACCCGTACCTATACCTTCTTCATGGCTGACACTAACTCGTTGAACTTTACTATTATTTACCCTCGGCCTCGTATCAATTACATAGCCCTTTTGCAGCTTGGATTATGAGGATAATTCTTTGGAGACATGAGAATTAACACTAACTCATTTTCTCATGGTATTGGGTGCAACGAATCGTCATTTGTTATTACTTTTATTATTGGTTGTTTAACTCGTAGCAGTAGCCACAACCTGTTGAGAGGATCTAAGGGAAGTATTTTTGATTCCTTCAATTGCCATAATCTACAAGAATGTAAAGAACAATAATGAGCAATTATATCAATTAACTCAACAGAGTTATAAACAATTTTATATAGTGAGTAGTTAGGAACAATTAAATTTACAGAATCGTTAATAACATACAAGAAAATCAAATACGAATAATCCATTTTCGTGAAAAAGAGAGATATCTGTGTTCTTGTGAAAAAAGATATACCAGTGAGTTCTTTGAATTGGTGAAAAAAGAGATACTCGAGTTGTTCAGAAACCTTTTAACTAACCCCAATTTGATTTGGCGCGCACACTAGTTTTAATCCATCCATACCAAAACAATCTAAATTACATTTTTTACCCTGGTAAATAGTATATTGACTTCATTGTAGTTTAAGGGTAAAATAGGAAGTTTATATTATTATAGAGTGGATGGATCAAATGCTAATGTGGAAAGATCACCTCCCAAATTTTGGAGGTGATATTTGAATTTACTCAAAATTTTGGAGGTGATATTTGAATTTACCCAAATTTTGTGAATGAAAAAAATTGGATCAGGTTCAAAATTTGGGTCCGAAATCTGTAATATTTGGCGGTATCTTTTGAGAGGGTAAGTTTTGGTGAAAATTAATTGAGAATAACTTCTCTATCTAGCTTATTACTGGTAATTAATTTATAAACTTTATAGAAAATATGTACACAAAATTAATTTATTTAGTCATAAAATGTATTTTTTTTAAAATAATTGATCGTAATTTAACATCGTTTATCACTTGTGTTAATCTATTTAACGTACGTACTGTGAATTAAACCCTAAACCCTAAACCCTAAACCCTAAACACTTGACCCTAAACCCTAAACCCTAAACACTAAACCCTATACCCTAAACACTAAACCCTATACCCTAAACCCTTATCCCTACACCCTTAAGCATAAACATTAAATCATAAACACTTAACCCTTAACCCCAAACGGTAAACCCTAAACCCTAAACGATAAACCCTAAACCCTAAACATTAAATCATAAACACTTAACCCTAAACCCTAAACCATAAACGATAAAACCTAAACCCTAAACATTAAATCATAAACACTTAACTCTAAACCATAAACCCTAAACCTTAACATTAAATCATAAACACTTAATCCTAAACCCTAAACCCTAAACTATAAATCCTAAACCTTAAACACTATACTCTAAACACTAAACCCTATACCCTAAACCCTAAACCCTACACCCTTAACCATAAACATTAAATCATAAACACTTAACCCTGAACCCTTAACCCTAAACGGTAAACCTTAAACCCTAAACCCTAAACGATAAACCCTAAACCCTAAACACTAAACCCTATACCCTAAACACTAAACCTTATACTCTAAATCCTAAACCCTACACCCTTAACCATAAACATTAAATCATAAACACTTAACCCTAAACCCTAAACGGTAAACCCTAAACCCTAAACCCTAAACCCTAAACGATAAATCCTAAACCCTAAACATTAAATCATAAACACTTAATACTAAACCCTAAACCCTAAACATTAAATCATAAACACTTAATCACAACAACAACAATACCCAATCCCACAAATGTAGGGTATGGGAAAGGTAGGGTGTAGACAATCATTCCTCGTACCCTAGATCACATATACACAAACACATACACACACACACAACACTTAATCTTAAACCCTAAACGATAAACCCTAAACCCTAAACACTAAACCCTATACCCTAAACACTAAACCCTAAACCCTACACCCTTAACCATAACATTAAATCATAAACACTTAACCCTGAACCCTAAACCCTAAACTATAAACCCTAAACCCTAAACCCTTACCCGATAACCTAAACCCTACCCGATACCCTAAACCATAAACCCTTACCCGATGCCCTAAACCTTAAACCATATACCCTGAACATTATACCATATGCATGAACCCTAAACATTAAACCCTAAACCCTAAACCCTAAACATATGCATTATTATTATTATTATTATTATTATTATTATTATTATTATTATTATTATTATTATTATTATTATTATTATTATTATTATTATTATTATTATTATTATTATTATTATTATTATTATTATTATTATTATTATTATTATTAATTTATACTAACATCGTACGCATCTAATTGCAATCATCATCAATTATTGAAGATGTGTTTGCAGACATAAGTTAATTGCAATCATCGATTATTAATCAGTTAATACGTAATCGAAGATATAAGTTGCAATCATCGAAAAATTGGGTCAGCTTGTTTCATACGCTTTGTCCATACCCCTTAATTCTGAATCTTTGATTTTGAACCAGGTTAATTTCTTTTGTTTCATACACTTTGTCAATACCCCTTAATTCTTACAATCTTTAATTTTGAACCACGTTAATTTATGTCCAATAAAATGTGTTTGTAGAATACAGGTCTCTGATGGACTCGACTTGGATGTCCTTATGTAGATCTTCCCCTGCATATGAAAAAGGACTTGACAAATTTATAGAACGTATTTTCTCTAAAAAGGGAAAAGATGGTCATATATATTGTCTGTGCATATATTGCGGTAATCACAAACGGGTTGATCGGGTCCAGGCTAAAACACATTTGCTATGTGACGGGTTTTTTGAAGGTTATAAAATTCTAACTGTGTTTTTTGAACCAGATGATAAACTAATGTGGGATGCTGAAGATGATATGCAAGGAATGGCCCAATCCGTCTTTCATATTTTTGAAGATGAAGATGATGATATCGGACAAACTGAAAATCAAACTGTACCAAACTTAAATGCTGAAAAGTTTTATAAAGTATTGGAAGATGAAAATAAAGAATTATATCCCGGCTGTAAGTTCTCTGTTCTTTCGTTCATTGTTAGACTCTTCCATTCAAAGTGTGTTGGAAAATGTAATGAAAAAGGATTCAGCATGATTCTTGACACAATTAGGGAAGCCTTCCCTCATGCTTCCATACCGAATTCATTGTATGAATTAAGGAAGGTAATAAGAGATTTGGGTCTTGGTTATGAGAAAATTGATGCTTGTCTGAATGATTGTATGTTGTACTGGAAAAAAAACAAGGAAAAAATTAAGTGTGACGTATGTCAGACCTCAAGATATAAACAAATTAATAATGATTCTGAAGGTGAGTCAACCACACAAGCTGATAATGATGGTGATTATGAAGGTAAGAAGGTTAGAGCAAAAGTGTTGCGTTATTTTCCACTCATACCACGCTTGCAAAGATTGTTTATGTCGCCTAAAATGGCCGAGTCGATGAGATGGCATTTAGAGAGTCGTACGAAAGATGGTATATTAAGACATCCCACAGATTCACCAGCCTGGAAAACATTCAATTATTAGAATAGTGAATTTGCTAAAGAACCTCGTAATGTGAGGCTTGGTTTGACGGGTGATGGGTTTAACCCTTTTGGAAATATGAGTGTTTCACATAGTACATGGCATGTTGTTTTGATGCCATATAATCTGCCTCCATGGTTGTGCATGAAAAATCCTTTTTTATTCCTAACTTTACTTATCCCCCGTCCATCTGCTCCAGGTAATAATATAGACATCTATATGCAACCTCTAGTTGATGAGTTGAAAGAGTTATGGGATACTGGAGTTAATACTTATGACACATCAAATAAGAGTAACTTCACACTGCATAATGGTTTGATATGGACGGTAACTGACTTTCCTCCTTATGCGAATTTATCGGGTTGGAGCACTAAAGGTAAATTAGCTTTTCCTTCATGCCTTAAGCTAACCAGGTCAATACGGTTATCAAACTCCCACAAAGATATCTTCATGGCACATCATCGCTGGTTGGAATTGTTGCATGCTTTCCGTATGGATAAAGATTCTTTTGATGGAACAGAAGAACATGAAGGGCGACCGCGTTGCTTAACAGGGGAACAAGTGCTTGCGAAGCTGAAAGGTTTTGAAATAAAATTTGGAAAACTTGTGAAGGATAACCCATCCTTACCATATAACTGGAAGAAGAGAAGTATTTTTTTGAGTTACCATACTGGAAAAATAATGTAATACGTCATAATATTGACGTAATTCATACTGAAAAGAATGTATGTGACAGTCTCATTGGAACGTTAATGAATATAGATGGAAAGACCAAGGATCATTTAAAAGGAAGTCGTGATTTGGAAGAAATGGGTATTAGACATGAACTTCATCCACAACCTTTATCAAATGGCAAAGTGTATTTGCCTCCTGCATGTTTCTTAATGGATAAAAAAGAGAAAGAAACATTTTATGATGTGCTTAAAAGTGTGAAAGTACCGAATGGTTATGCAGCTAATATTTCTAGGTGCATTCAGGGAAAACCTCCAAAAATTACAAGCCTAAAAAGTCACGATAATCATATTTTGATGCAGCAGTTGCTTCCTGTGGCCATAAGAAATATTTTACCTAAGCATGTGCGTTCTATTATCATGAAGTTATGTCGGTACTACAGACAATTATGCTCAAAAGTTCTTAAACCTACTGATTTATTTAAGATGGAAAAAGATATTGGAAAAATACTTTGTGATTTAGAAAGGATTTTTCCACCATCATTTTTTGACGTCATGATTCATCTATCAGTTCATCTAGCTTTAGAGACTAGATTAGGGGGGCCTGTTCATTACCGTTGGATTAATCCAATCGAGAGGTGACCATTTATTCTGTAGTAAATTATACTCGTTTGAATACAACTTTTTATGAATCTGATAATAATATTTTTTGACCACTCAGGTATTTAGGCACATTAAAATCTTATGTACGAAACAAGAGTAAACCGGAGGGTTCAATTGAAGAAGGATATTTAGCGGAAGAGTGTTTGTCATTTTGTTCTCTGTATTTAGCCAGTGATGTCGAGACCATACATAATAAGACTAGCCGAAATCATGATGATGGTGGTGATGAGACTGTTTTACCAATATTTTGTATGGCTGGTAGACCAATTGGTGCAAAAACGTAGTAAAACTCGGCTATGACACTTTGGCTATTGCACACTCACATGTGTTGTTCAATTGTAGTGAAATAGATTTCTTACTAACGTAAGTTACGTTATTTAAATTTACTATGTTATGAGATTATTTTTTATATGACATTGTGTAATTTTGATGATAATGTACATTATTCTCTTTTTGTTACTTTGATTGCAGAGAGCATCTAAATATTCTTAGTCATCACAATCAGAATAAATGTAAGCGTGACATTCAACGTTTACATAGTCAGGAGTTTGAGGAGTGTCTGTCTGATTACGTAAGTTATTTTTGATAGTTTTATTACAATAACGTAGTGATGATATAACTGAGCGAAACTTATTATAAGCAAATTGCCTCAATTCAGGTTGATGAGGACATGGCTAGTTGTGGGGATAACAGAATCACAAGTGCTATAAAGACATTGGCAATCGGTCCAAATGAGGTTGTAAAGAAATATAAGGGATATATCATAAATGGTTTCCGATTTCACATTAAAGATGTAAAGAAGAATAGGAAAACACAAAATAGCAGAGTTATACTTCAGGCTCTAACAAGTAGCTTCTTGAGTGCTAGAGATAACGATCCTATTGTGGGAGATGTAACTTAATACAGTGTTTTAAATGATATAATCGAGTTGCAGTATGGTGAAGACAAGAAAGTAGTTTTGTTCCATTGTGATTGGATATCAAGTGGTTCCAGGATAAAAGTTGATGAGAATGAGTTTACGACACTCAATTTTCGAGGTCTGAAGCAAACTAAAGAGCCTTATATCCTAGCTTCGCAAGCACAACAAGTATTCTATGTTACAGATCCTGCTCGTAAAGATTGGAAAGTTGTGATCAAGACAACACCTAGAGATAATTTTGACATGGATGAACAAATTTGTATCGATGATGTAGAAACACATTTGCATAGTGACACACCGATGGGTCCTCAACTTGTAGAAAATGAGACTATTTACATGGTTAGAGACGATTTGAATGGGGATATTGTTGACGATGATACTTTAGTTGCTGCTACAGATAAAAATCAAATTGATGATCATGATGCTTCCTGATGAAATACTAAGGATATTTTGCAAAATAGTGTGTGTCATTTAGTTCTTTAGTATTTATCAAAAATATCCCAAAACTATAGTTTTTAAAGATGATGACGGATTTATGTTTCTTATGGTTAGTGTTGTACTAGTAACTTGTACTTAATTTATTTTTGTTCATGTAATTTCTATATCCAACATATAAAAAAAAATACCATAGTACAAAAAGGAAATGTTTTGCTTGTAACTAACTTTATTGGTAACAGTAAGGTACATGCATCCCTATTACGTAGGTACTTAATGGAGTGTGTGCTGTGATGCACTTGTAAGTCCCACTTTTTATTTAGTTTTGATTTATTTTTTGTAGAGTAAAATAGGATATACTATCAAGTAATATTAGTAAGTAATTAGTAAGTAATTTGGATTTTGATTGACGTAAGTTATCACCAAAAATCAACTTTACAAACCATAAGGTGGGATAGCTGTTGTATTTTCCCATCATTTTCTTCTAAAAGAAACTTCAAAGTACACATACACCTTTTTTAAACACAAAACTAAAAAATTTTCATCTTTTTTAGTACTTTTTAAACAAAAGACATAAATGGATGTTATGCATATCGCAAAAAACAAAAAATCGATGTTAACGTTCGTCAACCGAACATTCTAGATCTTCCACAAGATACGCTTGTGGAAATCTTATCTAGAGTAGGTCAGGATTCATCGGACAGCTTATTTTTATGCAAGTTGGTTTGCAAAGCCTTTAAGAAGCATTCGGAGGATCCTTCGGTTTTTAAAAGGATTTCCTTTGATATGTGGCCTATCTCACCTTGGGATAACCCTAAGTTGGTTCGTATTTTCCTTCGTTGTTATCTTTTAGGAAACCCTAATGCAATTTTTCGCTATGGTTTTAGGGGTTATTTTAATGGTAAATACATAAATATAGGGCTTCATTTTCTAGAAAACGCTTTGAACATGCAACTTAAAGAGGCATGTTATGTTTATGATTTGGTCATGTTTAACTCTCACCAAATAGAGGAAAAGAACATCGGATTACAAATTCTTAATCGAACATTCCCACCATGGTCAGTTTTGGTTTGGTTGCAACCAGAATAAAGGTATTTGATATGTTCGATGCGTTGATGTGGAGACTGAACCGCCATCCTTTTGATGACTTGGCAACATGCTGCCTTATCAACGGCCACAATGGTTATTCTCCATAGTTTGGGTGGGAAATTGAATGGACCGTACCAGAATGCATGTCTTGTTTTTGGTCGTTTGAGTTGCGTTTTCTTGCAAGACGACATCTATATATATAAGATTAATGTTTTATTTTAGATTTTGTAATAAATTTTACTTATTTAACTTATTTAATGTAAATAATATTTTTATGGTTTCATAGTGTCAGTTTATTGCTTCCATCTTGTTGTAACCAATAATTTTAATCTAAGGGTTAATTAGATTGAGTATACCTAAAAATCAAATTTTCCACACCAAAAATCATCTAAATTACCTATTTTACCCTTATAAAATGGTAAATTTACTTGAGTAGTTTAAGGATAAAATAGGAAGTTTGTGTTTGTTTGGTGTGGATGGGTCAAACTTAGTGTGGAAGGATCATCGAACTCCCAATTTAAAAGGACATGGACAGAAGGCAAGTTGCATTTTCTGTCCTCTCTGTTGTTGCAGCATTTCAATTTCCCATCATCTGATCATCTACTCCTACATACAAGATACAATTTCAATTTTCTACATTTTTTCTCATTTATCTTTTAATCAAAACATTCAAGAGGCTCACTAATGTTTGGTTGACTTAGACATCAGAGTTCTTTCTCTCCGGCAACAAGCAGATCTATGAAAGCGACAAATGGTTTTACTGATCTGCTTGTTCCTGAGAGAAATAACTATGATCTCCATGGTCTGATTATGGAATTGTGACTCAATGCATTGCTAACACCATGAGGGTCAATGATCCGGAAGATAAGTGTCTGATTGGGTTCGGCTGCGACGATCTGAGGTTTTTTTCATGACCTGGTTGAATGATTTATTTAGATTTGGTATCTTTTGTTTTTTGACGGTTATGTAAGTATCCAACAAGCTTCTTGATAAAGCCACTCATTTTACGCATTAACAGGTTGTATTGTTCATCAAACAATGCATAATGTTTAATGATGTTATTATTTTTTTATTTTTAATTTTTGCAAGAGTAAATATTATTTTTTTATGTTAGTATTTTATGGTTTCATAGTATAGGTTGTATCAGTTTATTGCTTTCATTTTATGGTTTGTGATGTTATTTTGAGTAAATAAAAATACACTTAAATTAATATAAAAAAATGATTAGGGAGTACAATTTATTAAAAGTCCTAAAAAATTAAAAATTACAATAATTAGCAAGTCCTAAAAACTTAAAAATTACAATAATTAAAAAGTCCTAATACAATTACTACTTTATTTAAAGTCAAATGATACATCATCATCATCATCATCATCAAATTCCAAATACAGAGAAATTCGATTTGAACGGAAGAGAAGAGTTTCTTTTATACCATTCCATTGTTCCTCGGTCTGAAGGTAGAGAGCGGACAATTCCGGAACATAGTCGTCGTCAAAAAATAACACGTCTGTATGTTCAAATGGTGCATTTATCTTCAAAAATTCAAGCAACTCGTCTAAACAAACGTCTCGAATGTCGATGTATTCAAACGAAATTTTTGAACCACGTTCGTAATCGTAAAATTTGGATTCGTAGTCGAATCCACTGCCGTAATAAACATCGAATGAGACGATCATCGGGGGAATTGTTACCATTTTTGAAGATGCGTGTGTGAAGTGTGTGTTTTTTTATTTTGAAGTGTTTTGTTTATATATATATATATATATATATATATATATATATATATATATATATATATATATATATATATATATATATATATATATATATATATATATATATATATATATATATATATATATATATAACTGCAAATGTATCCGTTAAAAAAATAGACGGTTGCAAGTACTCTGTACAATTTACAAATTTTTTTTTTATTTTTTTGGCAAAAAACTTTACAATTTACAAATGCTCTTTCACCAAATATATGCATTATTGAGTTGTACAGTACAATTATTTATTGCATAGTTTGTGGTGGAAGAAGTAATTTGAATGTTTTTAAAGATAAAATCTAAAACAAAAGTGTTTACATATTTTTCGTATTTTTCATATTTTTCATAAGTTTTTGTTTCATTTTCCTTTTTCCTTTAATGTTTGAGTTACGAGCTTTGTGTAGTTGTTGTTTAGTTGTGCTCGGGTTTCTCGGTTTGTAAGTTTAAAGGAGGTTTCATTTTTGATGAACCCTCTTTCGTTATATTCAAGTTTATCCATTTTTCGCTGAAAAAAAACAAAAGTGTTTACAGTTAATATATGTATTATTTCTATTTATGTTTTTGAATTAAAATTTATTTCTATTTACGTGTTTACAGTTAATCAAGCTAAGGTCTTTTAATTAATTAGTCAATTTATTTATTGATACTTAGTTTTTTTTTTAAAGAAAGGCAAACATTATTATTATTAATATCAAAGATTTAATACACAGAGGTATGCCAATGTTTAGGCAACCTAAGAACACGAAAGCATTACTTTATGAGGATGCTAAGTTAGTAACCTAAACAAGAGTAGCTAAACAATCACGAGCAATCTATAACATACATAAAGATCACGATAGGAACACTTGCGGATTGTGTTGCCAATTGTGCCAATCGATCACGTTGCCTTTGCATCTTTTTGAGATCCAATTATAAGAGGTAACTTGAATTACGCAAAGAGCCAAATTTACACTCCCCGATTTCATGAAACAAAAGATATGAGTTTCAATAAGTTGTTGCTCATATAACCCTCATAGATCACACAACATGTATACAAAACTAATGAAAAAACTCAACATTAGGTTCAAATTTATGATAAAATTTGAAGTGCATGATGACTTACTCAGATAACTAAATGAAACATGCACACCCAAAATGTTATGTATAGAAAGATATTTATTATGAATGAATTCTACAAATTAAATACCAATTAAAAGGCTTATTAGTCTTAAAATTAATTTTATTTATTTGATTACTAAAAGGCTTAATGATGCTCATTTATTGACATTGGGAGTCACTTTTTAGTTATGTGTAGATAGATATAGATTAGTAGAGATTAATCGTGAAATTTAAATTCAAAAAATTAGCTTTGAATCTATATATGATATATCTCATAAATTGGCAAATATTGACTTTGTTATTGTTATACCCGTAAATATAGATAGATATAGATAGTAATTGAAATAAAATTAGAATGAAATTTTATACTTAAATAAAATCATCATTAAATGCACACGTGTTAAGAGGCCGTCGATTCAGTATCACCAAAAATCAACTTTAAATGTCAGAAAGCAAGTTGAATATTTTCTCTGTGTTGTATTTTCCCATCAAGCTATCATCTTCATCTACAGAAACCTCTCTCTCAAGTACACTAAACACAAAAAAATTTCATCCTTTTTATCTTTTAGTTAAAAAAATGGAAGTTAATCAAGCGAACATTCTCGAAACTCTTCCATAAGATATGCTTGTGGTAATTTTAACTCGAGTTGGTCAGAATTCATCCGACTAGTTGTTCATCCTTAAGTCGGTTTACAAAAGCTTTTTGAAGCTTTCCGAAGATACTTTGGTATTTAAAAGGCTTTCCTTAGATCGGTGGAGACTCTCACCTTGGGGAAACCCTAAATTGAATTATCTTTTCAATCTTTGTACGGTTTTTGGAAACCCTAATGCGATTTTTTGCTTGGGTTTGATAGGTTATTTTGACACTAAATACACCGAGTTAGGGCTTGATTTTTTAAAACAAGCCTCGAACAGCCAACTTAAAAAGGCTGTTTATGTTTATGGTTTGATTATGTTTGCCTCTCACCAAATAGAGGCAAAGCATGTCGGTTTACAAATTTTGAATGAAACATTCCCACCAGTGCCGGAGTTGGTGGTGGCGGTGAGAATAAAGGTTTTTGATTTGCTGCGTCAATTATGGTTATATAACCGCCACCCTTTTGATGATGTGGCAACACTGTGCCCTATCTCCGGCCACGATGGTTATTTTCCACAATTCCATGGGTTTGAAATCACGATACCAGAATGTATGTCGTGTTTTTGGGCCTATGAGTTGGGTGTATTTGCAAACCGATTTGCCTATATCTAGATTTATGTTAGTATTTTTTAGATTTTGTATAAATTTTACTCATTTAATGTAAATATTAGTAGTAATTTCTATTAATCATATGATCAGTTTATTTGCGTCCATTTATCCTTCGTATTATCTGGATTGCTTCCATTTTGCTTATGGTTTATCATCACAACATAGTTTTTAATTACAGTAGTACATTTTAAAATGAACCAATCAATAGATCTGCACGAATCTATGTTCTTTATGTTAACAGAAAAAAGAAACACCCAAAAAGGTGATTCCTTTTTAACGTTTGTTGTTGACTAGCTGCTCTTTTACTTGTATGTTGGTCTGCAATTTGCTGTTGACTTGTTGCTTAAAACTGTCACCGGCCATTAGTCCATTTGTTTTGTTTGTTCTATACTTGGAGATGATGGACAACACTTTATTCTGATCCAAAGTTAACTACCATAAAAGGAAGGATTCCATTTGTTTTGTTTGTTTATGTTTTGTCTACATACTGCAGAATTCAATTCAGTGAAGAATTGAATTCAACTACTCGTATTCTTTTGTTTTCTTACCTGCAATGTTTGGGTGAATTCAACATCATTTAATACATCATTAACTATTGTTTGGGTGAGTTACTTTGCAATCATGTAAACTGAATATACAATGAATACGCATTGAAAGAATCACGAACATTTCTTAATTAGTTCATCTTGTTGTAACCTATTTCAATTCTGCATTAATGTTGGTTTGGGAGCTCATCAAGAAACATAAAATGTTTACACATTTATTGTTTATCCTGCAAAAGAAACAAGCATGTTTTTTGGGCTATGTTTTAACTATGATCGACAACCATGTTTATTCAAGGAATTGTTAAGGGTGTATTGGATAGAAATGTTGTTGAGAAATCGATAAGAGATGTAAAGACACTACAAATAAATGTTAATTTCTTGACATTTCCATTATTTTTGACACTTAAAATATGAATAACTTTGAAATGTTCTTGACAACTATAAGTATCACAAAATTAAAAGTGTCAAAAAATACGGTGTCAAAAAATATGGTGTCAAAAAATTGAAGTGTTAAAAAATATGGTGTCAAAAAAGTTGAAGTTAAATCTGGCCCAACTACAATTCCCAGCTGAAATTCCGATAATAAAAAATGAATCCATTAAATCTGGCACAACTACAATTCCCAGCTGAAAGTCCAATAATAATAAATGAATCCATTAAATCTGGCCCAACTACAATTCCCAGCTGAAAGTCCAATAATAAAAAATGAATCCATTAAATCTGGCCCAATGAAAGTCCGATCTGTTATACATTTTTAATTTTTGAAACAAAAAGCACATAAAATGGATTTGAACCCAGATCAATCAGTTGAGTAAATAACACATAAGCCACTACGCTATGAATGCTTTTGAATATTTAATGGAAGTTAACTTATATAATACTTTAATGATTTTTGTAACAAAAGTGAAATAATACGACTTTACTAAGGGTCCTAATATGTCCTATATATAGTCATATGATAGTTATGACCTTAAATACCCAAGCGTCCTATTTTTGTGACCTTATTATCTTGTTGGTTGATCATTATGAGACACCAACAAGATAGTGTCCTATTAAGTACATTTTTATGCAACTACAAATCTAAGGGTCCTAATAGTAATATGATAGTTAGGACCTCAAATACCCAAGCGTCCTATTTTTGTAACCTTATTATCTTGTTGGTTGATCATTATGAGACACCAACAAGATAGTATCCTATTAAGTACATTTTTATGCAACCACTAACTTAAGAGTCCTATATAATCATATGATAATTAGGACTTCAAATACCCAAGCGTCCTATTTTTGTGACCTTATTATAAAAGTGACCCAACACGTTGCATTATAATAAGACTTCACTAATAAAGTGTCCTATGAACATATCAAGTGTCCTATGAGCACCTATGATAATAGGACCAAAAATTTATGTGTCCTATGATATAGATTTTATGACACCATGTGACTAACCTTCTAAGTATCCTATAAAACAATAGGACCCTATCAAATTGTGTGTCATATTAAACAGTTTTTTAGGACAAAGATTTATAAGCGTATCAATAATATAACCCAAAAATTATGTGTCCTATTCTTAGGACCCCACTTTATTAGCTTAGAACACCACTACTTTTGCATATATCTTATGGGACCCCAAGAATTACCCCGTCCCAATTTTTAGTTGCTTAGGACACTGTTTGCAGGGGTCCCAGACGAAGGGTCCTAAGAACACAGTTTTCTTGTAGTGACATAAGATATTAACTTATTCGATTTAATCGAGTAAATTAATCCAATCGTTTGTTTTATGCCTTTAGAATCCAGATTTCAAACGAGGTTTGAACAGTTATTGGAGTTAAAACAATCGATCAATACATTTTTCCCAAATTAGGCACTCAAGCCTAAATCTATTTTCCCTAGACAGATTTTGGCGTGATCAAATGGCTCCACCAAATGGTCCGAAAAACTCAACTAATCCATGCAGCGAAACGGAGAACAAAAAGGGAATATCCGATATCGTTCACAACACCATGAACAAAGAAATCTCACTGGCGGTGGAACAGCCACAACCCTAGAAGCAAACAATTGCTCAAACCCACACTAGTGAAACTTCGGATGATGAGATGCATATTTCTGGTGGTGACGAAGGCGAGCCCCGTGAGAAGTCACCAATTGGTTACGGAAGGCTGAATCTCAGCATATCTGGTCTCAACACCGGTGGTTTGAGCGGAATCGGGTTGTCAGAAGATGACACCGAGATGATCACCAAAATGAACTCAGCAGATGTTGAAAACAAGCAATCGAGAAGTTAAAATCCATGTTGGGTGACAATCCCAACCTATCAAGCAAACAACCAGAGAAGGACTCAAGCACTTTGAAGGTCGGCTCTCTATGCGTCATCAACGCGGGAGGCGAGGTCATCACAAAAGACGTCGCCAACGCGTGGCTCACTGAACTCTTGGTGCAAGCTGCCCTACCAGCCTACAAACATTCTCTGTCATAACCTGCCGTTAAAGGCACTGCACTTGAGAATCTGTTTACTTTGATAACCGGCAACAAAGAAAAACGATCAGTTAAAATGTCTGCCACCAGCTAAAAGTTCTGTGAATTAATTGCCGACTACACTCTTCTCGACAACATTGTCATCCCGGTTACATTAGGGGTGTACAGCGACACAACTGACCTAGATGATTTCATGTAAATCTTTGAAGGTGTTGTGAAGACCTAATAATGGAGTGACGAGGTAGCTTGTCACCTCTTTCCGAATATTTTACAGTCTACCGCCTAACTACATCACATGCTTCCCGGATCTTTGAGAAAAGTTTCTAATGCAGTACCAAAACCTTCGAAGGCACATGTGATGACCCGGGAATTTCCGACCAAATTTAAACTTGATCTTTATATGTTTTCGACACGATAAGCAAAGTCTGTAAAGTTGAATCTCTAAATTTTTTTTTTTTTTGAAACAGTTTACATGAAACCATTTGACCTTTGACTATTCCCGATGATTCACGAACCATTACTTGTAAATATGTAGATATATATAAATATGTGTATATATAAATATATGTATAATATATATATAATAACATGAATATTAATAAACCATTATATAACATTTATTGTTATAAATAAATATGTACAATAATATACATTGTAATAAAAACTATTATTTTATATATAATATATGTATATTACTTGTATATATATTGTTATATTTAAATTAATTAATTAATATATATTTATTTGCGCAGTAAATTTTGGTTATTTAAAAATGTTTATATATATACACAGTGTATATTAAATATAATTAATCTTGAACTTAAATTGTAAATGTCTGTAACTTTCGGTTGACGTTTAATTATTTTTAAATAGGTCTAATATATATATATATATGAAGTTTTAAAATAAAAGTTGGTACATAATTTGAGTAAAAAGATAATAGTTTTGATAAATATTTTTTTACCTTTTCAACCAAAGTTTTTGTACTCCGTACATATAAATTGGAACAGAAAATAAACAGTTATCAAACCTTTTTGATCAGGTTTCAAACAGTTAATGAGTGAAATAATTAAATATACTTAATATAAAAATTTGGGATTTTTAGGAACACTTTTATACGTTAACTGTTTAGCAATGGACACACCCCGTGAAAACTGTTGGTAGCATATGGACAACTAATAATCACGAGTGTTTGTTAATTGATTATTAATATATTACTTTACTCTCAAATTGATTGATATGTCCGTAAAGTGAATTAATATTGTGAATCTTATCATACACATGGGATATCATGAACCAATCACCACAAACCAACAATCACACTCGAACTTTTTTCCTGTTCTCTTTCCTTTTCACCTTCTAATTCCTCCACTAGCATTTATATATGCATATGTGTATCTAATTCTTAAACAAGCATCAATATTTTCATTATCCAATAACTCTAATGCATAACAAAATCCTCGAAGAATCAATGGGTATGAAGGTTCACTGTTACTTCCATCTTTGTCTTTCTTCTTGTTCTCTTTCTTTTCTTCTTTGTTCTTTGCTTTAACAATCACCGGTTTGTTAATGGACGTCACCTTCTATCTCGCTCTAATTCTCTTCGTGACCACATTATCACCAAACCTGCAACCTTCGATTGTGACTACTACTGCACCCTTCATTTCCGTTTGAGCAACACCAAAACATCAAAAACCATGAACCCATCATATCCTCTTATTCCTGTTCAACAACTATCACTACATATTATTTCCAGTTCAAAACAAGAACTCAACAATCTTAACCATCACTAGCCAATGTTAAATGTTACTACGTCTGTTTTGTTTCCTATTTCCTGATACGGTGTTCGAAAACACAAAAACTGAACTATTGACTATTGCTATGTACTCCGATCTATACTGCTGCAATATATCTTTCTAATTTATGATTTTACTTCGAAATCAAGACCAACACCCTCTCTACCCATCTACCACGATCTACCATTACAAACCCACTTGAAAAATCACCTCTCTCTCCTCTCTCTCTCACTTGCTGTTTTCATGTTTTTAGACGATAAAAAAAAATCCACCTTTTGTTCCGGTTAACCGAAGCCAAACGTTCCAAAAATTTTCTTTTACTACATTGTTGTTTGGGCATCTACCTGCTGTAACTAGAATGTATCTGTTCTCTTTTCAAGCCAAACAACTGAAACCCATACACTGTTATGCTATTATCCTTTATGTATATATTTTTTTTCGAAACCCACATGAAGAAGAAAGTGAATAGTAACAGTGGAGAAGATAAGATAAGTTGATAAAAAGATCATAATATCAAGTTACAACTGTGTCAATCAAGAGGAATGATGATCGTAAGATGGTTAGATGATGTTGATGATGATGTATGAAGAGAATAATGATTCGATGTCATGTTTATGATGAAGATGGCGACTGTGATTGTGAAAAAAGGGGTTACAGTCGCGTTTCAATTTCTGTCTCTCCTTCTGTAAAGTTAGATGATCGCTACGGGCTAAGAATTTGTTTCCCAAATAAGGTTTGATTAAAATAATAATAACACCACACCGTTACCCTACTTGCTATCGATATTATTATGAAGAGTGGCCAAGTTTTACTATTTTGGGCTGTTATTAGACTGCCATTCGAAAATAGTGGTTACCAGATCACAAAGCCCACAAATTTTCTGTTGGGCCACAAGTATCTCTGTTGGGTCAAGTAATTGTGTTAATTTGAGCTTTTGGAATTGGGCCACGAAAAACATACTAAATAAAAACTTAAGTGTGGATTAATATAGAAAAGCAAAAGTAGAGGGAGTGGTTAAGGGTGTTTTGTGTAAGCGAGTGGTCTTGGGTTCGAGTCTCTGCGGTGGCGTTCTTTTTATTGAGCTTTCTTCAAAGGTTGTAACTTATTGTTTTTATTATTATTATTATTATTATTATTATTATTATTATTATTATTATTATTATTATTATTATTATTATTATTATTATTATTATTATTATTATTTTTTTATCACTACTAACATTATTTTAGTATTATTAGAATTAATATTTTAACACAACAAAATTTATATTTTTATTTATTTAAAATATATAAAATGAACATATAGAACATATAAATTATTAATACAAAAATGATATAAACTTTTTGATTACCATTATGAGTGTTAATATATATATATAAATGATATAGGTTCGTGAATCCGAGGCCAACCCTGCATGTTCAATATAGTCATATGTATTTTTACTACAAAATACGGAATTGTGAGTTCATTTGCTCCCTTTTACTCTTTATATTTTTGGGACTGAGAATACATGCGCTGTTTTTACAACTGCCTTATTAAATGATTTTGAATTATATTTTGGACTGCGAATACATGAAATGCTTTTATAAATGTTTGACGAGATAGACACAAGCAAAACATTCCTCGAATGAATTATTATGCAGACAGAAGTTCTGCGGATTATTATTGAATTATGTGGACATGATAATTGCCACCATTGAATTATGTGGACATGATAATTGCCACCATTGAATTATGTGGAAATTATAATTACCACCATTGAATTATGTGGACATGATAATTGCCACCAGTTGATGTGAATGTTATATATCGAGAGAATGATTTTATACACAGGTTATGTGTATGTTATTTTTGTGCACAAGATATGTGTACGGTTGCTATGATTTATGAAAATGGTTTTGTACACGAGAAAGATGTACTGTATTTAAAAGATATAACATGTACATTACAGGTGGGTATAGGATTCGGGCCCATTTGTACCATGCAGCATTTAAATTTTGTGGTCTATTAAAATGATGAATTTTATTGTTTTAAGATAAACTTATGAACTCACCAACCTTTTGGTTGACACTTGAAAGCATGTTTATTCTCAGGTATGAAAGAAATCTTCCGCTGTGCATTTTTGCTCAATTTAAGGACATTACTTAGAGTCGATCATCGCTCTGGGATCAAATGTTGATGACTTCGTCCAGATGGATTAGGACGGGGTATGACAGTTGGTATCAGAGCGGTGGTCTTAGCGAACCAGGTCTTGCATTAGTGTGTCTATCTGATACTCTTTAAGATGCATTAGTGATTCTGGACTTCGATCGTGTCTGCATGTCAAAAGTTTTGCTTATCATCTTTATCGAAAATCATCTGCTTATCATCCTTAGGAAATTACCTGCTCATTATTTTTAGTTTAGACACGTTTTATTGCATTGACTGCATAAATAGTGTATAGACAAAAATTCATATCTTAGCGTATCTGTCACAGTAGACTTTATCTGACACGTTTCCTTAATTTTCTCCGTAATTCACGGGATCTTTGGAAGTATGTATAGATATTCTATATATAATTAGAATATCATTCGATATTCAAAAATCATTTCATATCAAAATCCTTTAACTGATCGAGAGAGATGGATCCTATACCTAGCTTGGATTTCATTAGTTCCGGAAGCGATTTCGAGATGTATATTGAAGCAGACTCCGAAGCCAATGAACCAGAAGTGCCTCAACCAATTCGTTATTTTTCTTTCTGGAGGAGATGGGGGTGGGTCCGAGACTTACTCACTCGATGGAGAAATGAAGAAGGTGAGTCCTACCGCGAACCAAACTTACCTCCTAACATCGGAGGAAACGATGTACTAACTGGTGAACCTATGCGCAACACTGTATTCACCCTTCTTGCCAAAATATTCTGCCTCGAAGGTCGCGTTACTGCAATCTCAGAAAATATTCAACCTCTACTTCCGAATACCAATCGAAGGGGAATATTAGACGAAGTTAGGGAACTTCGAATTGATAATCAAGATCTATCGAATCAGATGAGTGGATGGATAGAAATGATAGAGGGTAGGATAGAAAACCTGACAAGAATGGTGCGTGATTTACAAGCTATACTTACTTCACCAACATCATCACAAACCTTAGCACCAACAACACTTGTAGCACCGACAGCAACAGCACCACCATCACCAGCATCAGCAGCATAACCAGTACCAACAACAACAACTTCATCACACGTCTCAACCTCGTAATCTATACCTCAAGCATAATCATCATTCTACGAATCGTTCTACATAAACTATCTTCCTTCATGGTGATTATGTAATCTCTAATGTTTTAGAGATTATGTACTCTAGTTCTAGCCGTAAATCTGATGAGTTTAATATCACATTGGCTCATTAAATCCATGATTACGTTCGAAGAAAATATATGTATATATGTTTTCATAAAGATTGTAATTAAAAGTTTTATTGTACAAACTGTTAATGGTGAAAATATTTTAACGGGTAGGTAATACCCAAGGAATATTTAGATTTCGCATTAATAAGTTACATCCACAGGTATACGTATCCGTTCACCGCTTAATAACCATTATCATTCAATTTCATATTTAGATTTTGATCTATCAGAATCCAACAAGTGGCATAATAAAGAAAACATTTGACAAAATAAAATTTGTTAGAAACAGACAAATTAACTATAGGAATTTTGTTAAGAATCCACGCTAACTGTTCCTAGCTAATTGTTCCTAGCTAACCGATTACATTTTATTTATCGCAATTTATTTTATCGCAATTTACATTCTCGCAATTTTATTTACCGTCATTAAATTTCTGTTATTTACTTTACGCACTTTATTTATCGTTATTTAATTTTCTATTATTTATTTTATGCACTTTAAATATCGGGACACGTATACAAGGTTTTGACATATCATATCGACGCATCTATATATATTATTTGGAATCACCATAGACACTCTATATGCAGTAATGATCGAGTTCTCTATACAGGGTTGAGGTTGATTCTACAATAATATATATAGTTTGAGTTGTGATCGAGTCTGAGACGTATACGGGTCACGACACGTATTAATTAATTCGAATATTATATATTAAACTATATATGAATTATTGTACTGTCAACTATGGACTATCGACTGTGGACTAATAACATTGGACAATTAAAATGAATTAAAATATTGATTATAACATATGAAACTAAACAATTCTTTAAGTTGTCACTTGATTTCGTCTTAAACATCATTTGTATCTTCACGATTACATTCTGCATTCAAACCTTTCATGATTCTTGAAAACGCCTCAATCGAGAGGATGAATCAACCGCACTTCATTTACGGGAGAAAAGATTGATGCATATAGTTATGCACCTAAAAACACTCGGAACCTGAGTAAACGTTTAACACGTAGCTGTGCTAATTCCTTTAGCGTTATTATTACCGAAAATAACATTGCATCTACTGTTCGAGATAGCCAGTTTTGTCACAGCTCCAGCAAGACAACTTCGACTTTTCGTACGAAACAACCTTATTATAATGTTGATGTATACGCGTGCTATTTTATTGTTACCAGGGAACCTTTCATATTCCACCATATTACCATCAGCGTTTAATCATCTAAAAACACAATTTTCCTGAAACCACCTCGGATTAATAACCGATGATTCAGATATCATAGCATTAAATGCAGAGGTGATGTTTCGTGAGGTGTATATAAAATAGCTTTAAATTTTACAAGGAAATACTATTAAATACGATACAATTTTACACAAGATATTTATTTATTTAGAGAATGGATATACTTAAACCTTGCTACAACACTTATAGGCAGTGTACCTAATCGTACAGTAGTGTAGTTTTTAGTAAGTCCGGTTCGTTCCACAGGGAAAATCTTTAAACAAAGCTTAACGCTATATTAGTTTACTTTTATAGAAATACAAATATATATATAAGTAATATTATTATTATAAAGGGGGGTTTTTACTGTTTAATGACCGGTTTGTCGATTTTAAAACTTTAGTCGCAGTTAAAACCAAATATAAAATAATAAATAAATACAAGACTTAATTTAAAGCGTAAAGTAAATAACGATAATGAAATTGCGAATAATAAAAGTGCGATACAATAAACTTGCGATAATTAAAAAGTACGATAATTAAAAGTGCAATTAAATATAATAACAATAAATAAAAGTGCTATAATTAGAAGTGCAATTAAATATAAAATAACGGAAATTAAATATGAAATAAAAGAATTATGCTTATTTAAACTTCCGTAATCATGATGTTTGACGTGTTGATTTTAGTTTTATGCCCATGGGTTAATTGTCCTTTGTCCTGGATTATTTAATATGTCCGTCT
Organism: Rutidosis leptorrhynchoides; assembly: GCF_046630445.1. Classification (NCBI taxonomy): domain Eukaryota; kingdom Viridiplantae; phylum Streptophyta; class Magnoliopsida; order Asterales; family Asteraceae; genus Rutidosis; species Rutidosis leptorrhynchoides. Next base: position 162,762,008 of record NC_092333.1, read on the forward strand.
GGTTTTTGTCCATAACAGTCCATCAGTCATAAATATAAAGTGCGAGTGTCCTCATCAAATTATCCTTATACCCGAAGTTAATTATTCCAACTAATTGGGGACTTAAACTGTAACAAGATTTTAATACTTTGTTTAATAATTACACCAGGATGTCGACTGTGTGTAACCCAAGGTTTTAATATTTTGTTATCAATTATACCAAGTGTCCTTGTACATAATTTCACCCCTGTTTTAATTATTCTAGTGGCTATTAATTCATTCCCGTGTCCGGTTAAATGAACGATTATTCGTACATATAAATACCCCGCCCATCGTGTCCGATCGAGTGTATATGGTAATTTATAGGGACGCCCAATTGTAAATCTTTATATTAACATTAACAAACTATCATTTAGTTAAACAAATATAAAGCCCATTAATAGCCCATAGTCTTATTTCCACAAGTGTCGTTCTTTTGTCCAAACCCCAATTATGGTACAAAGCCCAATTACCCAATTTTAGTAATTAGCCCAACATCATGATTACTTCGGATTAAATAAGCATAATAATAACTTAGCTACGAGACATTAAATTAAAAAGGTTGAACATAACTTACAATGATTAAAAATAGCGTAGCGTTACACGGACAGAATTTCGACTTACACCCTTACAATATTCGCTAACATAACCTTATTATTAGGATTTAAAATTAAAATTAAAATATAAATTATATATATATATATTTACGTATATATTGAGAGAAGAAGGAAAAAGATGATAAAAATGATCAGAATTCGGTTGGCTTTATAGGGAGTTTCAAAACTTGGGGCTCCACGACTCGCGGCATTTTTTGCCTTCAAACTCCGCGAGTCGCGGAGTTTGAAATTACAGCTCACAAACTTTGGAGTCTTTCTTGCCGACGGATTTATAAATAAATATAATATATTAAATAATTATAAGAATTATTTAAATATTATATTATATTTATGTGCATAGTTGACTTGTAATTTTTAGTCCGTTGCGTCGAGCGTTGAGAGTTGACTCATGTCCCGGTTTCGGATTTTTGAACGTCCTTGCGTACAACTTAATATCTTGTACTTTGCGTTTTGAATCTTGTACTCTTGTAATTTCGAGACGTTTCTTATCAATAATTGGAACCTCTTTGATTGTATTTTGTACTTTTGAGCTTTTTGGTCGTTTGCGTCTTCAATTCATCGAATCTGTCTTTTGTCTTCACCTTTTATTATTTAAACGAATATCACTTTTAAATAGAACAATTGCAACTAAAAGCTTGTCTTTCTTGAGGAATAATGCTATGAAATATATGTTCGTTTTTAGCATTATCAAATATTCCCACACTTAAACGTTGCTTGTCCTCAAGCAATATCGTCTTAAAATACTAGAATCACTTCTTTATTCTTCACACTTTGTACATCAATGATTTCTATACGGCGGTATAAACAATGGTAGTAATGATATGGTTTACAGTCCCACATGACTATAAAAATTTAGATCCATTAAGGAAATTGGATCTTTATGAAAACATTTGATCTTTTGAAAATTAAATCTAGTTTTTACCCTAGATAAGTTTTCCGGAATAACCCTTTACCGGTGTTTGCAAAATATTTTTGTGAGTTTGGTGGGTTTCAGATTTGAAAATTTTAGCTCAAAACTTGCGGTTTTGTGTCACCCACTTGCTAACCTTGTATTTAGAAAGCAACACGTCTAGTTTACTTGTCCCGTATATTACCTTTCGGTAAACTACCGTCCGGTTGTAAAGGAAAGCGTTGAACAAGCAACTGTTAAGGCAATGTCCCCTGACATGCTTTTAATTAGGGTCTATAACGTGTCGGACGCAATTACTATCCTTGGTAGGAGCAATAGTAAAGCTCACCCTTATAATTGTTCGGTTTGGTACAAGGTCCTGTCTTTGACCACTATGCAACCACCGTTCTTACGGTTAACACCCGATTTAGTTCAGGTGACCTAATGAATTCCAGGTGAATTTATAGGATTTTACGTTCAATGGTAATGAACGCATTCAAAATAGGGTTTTCAGAAAACAAATCGGTTTGTAATTTTGATCAAAATATTTTCTCGTTCAAGCTCGAGTTTAGATATCATTGAATTCCATGAGTTTGTAATTCTCAATCTTTAAGGTCAATCTCAAGGATTGAGTAATATCATGCTTAAAAGCTGATTTTTAATCTTTAAGGAGATTATCCTTTCTGGGGATCTGATTCATTAGTCTTATCAACCTAATTTGCATGGTGCCCCCCTATTGTACGAGATAAATCCTTCTCATGGTTAGGATAAATCTGACCACTTGGCGACCTTGTTTAATGCTGAGGTCCGTGGATTTCCTGCTGATTTTAGTGATGACTTTTCTAGATTTTTTGTCAACCTACAGCTGGTCTGGATGACAACTTCATGACCTAAATCAAGAAGCGCGTGTCTTTTTCGGAAGACTTTACTTCCTTTTAATGATGGAATTGATTCATCGTGTAGATCCATCTCTTCTTTTCTTTCATTGGGTAAAACAGTTTAGTTTAGTCCAAAGCAAAAGTATTTTCAGTTATTTGTTACAGAAATATGTGATATATGTTTTGAATAACTTGGAGAATTTTCCCACACTTGGCTTTTATTTTCCTTTTTATTGTCCTTTATTCCATTTTAAATGAATTTTAACATTTTGGTTTGTTTCTCAATTTATGTCCTTTCTGAGGTAACAATAATTTCGGTGTTAAAACCTAGTTTTATCGTTCATAAATATGTATAAACATGATTTTGAGTTCATTTAATTGAAAATTTTGAAAAATTTTACTAGAATTGGGTAGTCAGTATATAAGACTAGGGCTGTTCTTTATTATCAGAGAGCACTAGATTCTAATACAACTACTACTTTACTAGTATTTCTAATGGTAACCCAGTGTTTAAGATAAAAATTTTAAAATCCGAAAGAATTTAACCCCTTCCCACACTTAAGATCTTGCAATGCCCTCATTTGCAAGAAATCAGTAACAATTTAAATTATTGAGGGTGATATGTGTGAAAATGATTAAATTTTTACCAAAGTTTCCAAATATATTGGCGTTTGTTTGCTGAATGATAAATGGTGCACATCATTTGTTCATTCCGTCTTGTTGTTATTTCACATATATTTTGCATCTTGTCGTCAAAATTAGTTGCTTTTGCTGAACTTAATGCCAGTCTTTGAAAATGTGTTGTTTTACCCTGTTTTGTACATAAGATAAACTGCAAACATATATACATATTTTTGAAGTTTGGTATATTACCCCACATTCAAAAATTATTAAAATCTAAGAATAAAAGTTAGAAAATTATAAAAACTATTACAATATTAAATAAGTATTAAACGTATCAACATTACAAATTACAAAATAAATAAAACTAAGTAGACTAGGGATGATACTGATACCAATAGGGGTTCCAAGCATAACCATAGGTGCTATAGAATGCTTCGGCAGGGTTATACGTAGGATACGGTGGTTGCATCTCTATAGACCAGGGAGGGAATATGGGTTTCGGTGTAGGAATATAGTTTCTACCTATATGTTGGCAATAAGCTATGATTTGGTTTTGATGAATTTGCCAATCTTCAAATGCTCTCTGTCTAGCATTTTCGTACTCCTGTGCGGCTATAAACCTTTGCATTTCTTGCATCTCATTTCCCCCTCCTACATTACCTTGCTGTTGGTTTCTCTCAACCTGTGGATGTCTACCATGGTATTGTACTGCGGCGTTATTTCGCCTCTTCAAAACTTTCGCACCATGGTATACATTTAAACCTATAGTATCGCGGGGTTCTGGTTCTTCGACTAATAATCCCCCCGACTTATATCCACACCGAGATATTCAGCAATCAAAGTAATAAAAATACCACCTCCTATTATGCTATGCGGTCTCATCCCCCTAACCATAGCTGATAAATAATAAGCCACACAATAAGGTATACTTACAGCGCTTTGTGGGTCTCGAATACACATATGGTAAAACAAATCCTGTTCATTTACCTTTTCCTTGTTCTTACCTCTTTGTGTAATCGAATTAGCTAAAAACCTATGAATTACTCTTAATCCAGCTCTATCTATATCCAAATAAGAGTAATTTCCCCCTTTGAATTGGTGATGGCTTGTCATTTGACTCCATACACCGTGTGTATCAAAATTTTCATCTATCTTTCTACCATTTAGTATCAACCCTCTACAATCGGCAGATGCTAACTCCTCAGGCGTATATATACGTAAAGCCTGAGCCATGTCTAGTAAAGACACGTGGCGCATCGAACCTCCTAACAAAAATCTAATAAAAGATCGATCAGTTAAACTAGCTACCCGATCGTTTAATTCTATACTACACAACAATTCTTCACACCATACTTTATATACAGGTCTACGCATGGTGAATAAACGTACCCAGTCATTAAAAGTAGAATTGCCATACCTCTGTACAAGTAATTCCCTAATTAACCCGGCCAATTCTACAGCTTCTAAGGGTCCCCATTCTATGACCCTAGGTACCTCAACAACTTTAGAATGAAGAGTATGCAAACCCCTTTGGTATTTTGGATAATCTATCCAAAGTCTGTCAAATCTCAGGTTCAGGTGCAAATCTTCCAAGTGCATATCAGAAAATGTCATGACTGGGTGAGGTATATCTTTCTTGTAGTAGTTATCCACCTCCTGTTGTTCCGCATTCTCAGCAGGAGCATTGCGAGCTTGGGATGAAGATTCACCCCTTTCAGTCTGCAAAACACATCAAACACAATTTTTGTGCATCCAAATATGCATTAGTGTCAGCAAAATCATCAATCAAAATAATTATAATGACATGATCAATTTATATCAAACTTAAGCTCATTTTCATATTTTCATCAAATCTACACTTTTTCAAATAAGCATATACGAAAATGTACGCCAAGTTCATAAGCATTCAACTCAAATAACATGTTAAAATAATCATTACTAGCAATTAAACAAGTTTCAAATGGAATTATCTCTCAAAAATCAAGTTCATGAATTTTAGACTTGAAAAAGTCCACTTTAATTCTCAAAATCATGTTTAGGCTCAAAGTTTGGATCATTTAACTACCTAAACATGTTACACTACTTAATTTAGCAATAATTCATGACAAAAATCGGCCATAACCTGTTTATATCAAAAAGCCCCAAATTTACTCAAGAACACAAACCCTATATCACTCTAAATTTGAAGTTTAAGGCTTCTAATCATGTTAAATAGCATCAATCTAGGTTATACAAGCATAATACATAAACAATTTAAGAATAATTACACTAAAAAGCATCAAAATCAAATTGGGGAAAAAATTGCTCAAGAAAACTAATTTTCGGATTAAATGGTGTTTAGGTGTAGAAATTTACCGTTTTTCTTGAGTAATTCCTTGATAGCATCCTTCTCAACATGATTTTAGTAAAAGATTTGATGATTAACGGTTAAAAATTGTGATTTTGGGGGTGTTTTTGCGTGTATTTTCGGAGTATTTTCGCTGTGTTCTTCGCAGTATTTGGTGTGGGGAGTGAACTGAGCTGTTCCAGCTCTTATATTTTTTTTCTGTAATTCGATCCCTCCGCGAGTCGCGGAGATTTCCCCTTCAAACTCCGCGAGTCGCGGAGTTTGTTTTTTGTTTTTTAACATCTTATACTAATTAAAACAATTAAGTAATTAATTTTAAAATTTTGTTTCCCTTGTTATTTAGGACGAGGTCGTTTCGGATCGATGTCCTAGTCCGTCCCTCGACAAAATTTTAAAATTTGTCTTTTTGTAGCGATTGTTTTAAAAGCTAAGATTTTTGGGTTTTTTAATGTTTTTGGCATACTTTAATTCAATAAGATTAAAAATAATGATAATAAAAGTTCTCGTCCTTCCCTCGGGTAAAGCAATTTCGGTTCAAAGACCAAGTCTTCAACTTACGACGAATTTTTAAAAATCATATTTTTAACTTAATGAGATAAAGTAAATTTTTGTTTTTAAATTCACACAACTTAAATATAAAATTCAAAATTAATATTAAAATTCACACCAAACTTAAAATTTAAAATTCATATTTTAAAAATTAAAAATTCACACCAAACTTATATTAATTTTTTCAAATATTTACAATTTTAAATATATTGTTTTTACAAAGTTTACAATATTAATTTAAGATTTATATATTAATTTTAAAAACATGGTAAAAATAAAATTAAAAATCTTTTTGGCTTTTTATCCCACTTTAATCAATCAAATATTATCAAAAATATGCGCCCCTCTTTTCGGTAAAGTAATTTTGGTTCCAAGACCTAATTTAACTCATGACGAATTTTTGAAATATTGTGGGTTGATTGATTAAAGATATTTATACCTTAAGAATAAACGTTAAATTTCGCAGTGATGTAATAAATTTTTGAATGATATCAATAATTTCGGTCGCCAAACCTAATTTTATTTAATACCAATTTAATACTTTATAGCGAACAAATTAGCGTTTATTATCAAAAGGTTAAAAATAAAAATAATAAAATAAAAACTGTACAAACTTACCTGTGAAATAGATTTCTTAGTTATATGATCTATCCCATTCATAAGATAGTCGGTTTAATTGGTTTTCCATGGCTACATAGGTGTAACCTCGAGCATTCAGCGTCTTTTCTTCTAAACATATGAACGGTCCGTCTCTGCATAAAGTAACAAATTCGGTGTTTGAATAGGTTTGATTATTTGAACATTTACCTCCATGTGACCATTTTCCGCATTTGTGACATCTTTCTAGGTGTCGTGCTCTTCTTTTCGCTGCGGATTTTGATTTTCTTTTACCAAATTGTAACTTATTATCTTCGCATCTGGATTCTTTTCTAACTCCGTCCATTCTTTCTCTGATTACTGATACTATTTCACTCGGTAGTGTGTCATTATTACGTTTAGTGATCAAAGCGTGTAGCATTAGACCATGGTTTAGTTCACAGGCAGTCTTCATTTCCTAAAAAAAATAAAAATTCAGAATGGGGGGAGAAGACTAGTTCTTTAGGGTCTGCTAGGGAAAGACCATTCGGGTTCCATTTTCGAGAACTACACGAAAACAGACAATCTAACTCTAACAGAAATACATATTATCCTTTAAAGACTTGATTCTCCCCACACTTAGTTAGCTGTGGTGTCAAAATTGTGATTAACTTCGTTGTCGACTTCCATCGGACTATCTATGTAGTGTTTAACTCTGTGACCATTAATTTTAAATTCAATCCCATTTGAATTTATTAATTCTATCGTTCCGTATGGGAAAACTCTTTTAACTATGAATGGTCCAGACCATCTTGATTTCAATTTTCCAGGAAATAGCTTGAATCGTGAATTGAAAAGAAGAATTCTGTCTCCTTCTTTAAATTCTTTTGAACTTCTGAGTCTTTTATCATGCCATTTCTTCGTTCTTTCTTTATAGATTAACGAATTTTCGTATGCTTCATGTCTTAATTCTTCTAATTCATTTAGTTGACTTAATCGTAGACGTCTGGCTTCATGTAAATCAAGATTACATGTCTTCAAAGCCCAAAATGCTTTGTGTTCAATTTCTACTGGAAGATGACATGCTTTTCCATAAACAAGTCTAAAAGGTGTGGTTCCAATTGGAGTTTTGTAGGCTGTTCTAAAAGCCCAGAGTGCATCCTCCAATTTAATGGACCATTCCTTCGGATTTGATCCTACGGTTCTCTCTAGAATACGTTTTAAAGCTCGGTTGGTATTTTCAACTTGTCCACTTGTTTGTGGATGATATGCGGTGGAGATTTTATGAGTTACTCCATATCTTTTAAGAACTTTCTCAAGTTGATTATTAAAGAAATGAGTGCCCCGATCACTTATTAAAGCTTTCGGTGTTCCAAACCTTGCAAAAAGACGTTTTAAAAAGTTGACTACAACTCGTGCATCGTTAGTTGGGAGAGCTTGTGCTTCCGCCCATTTAGATACATAACCAATGGCTACGAGTATATATAGATTATTATGAGATTTTGGAAATGGACCCATAAAGTCAATACCCCAAATGTCAAATACTTCACATACTTGGATGACATTTTGTGGCATTTCATCACGTTGACTTATTTTTCCGGCCCTTTGACAAGCATCACAGAATTTGCAAAGAAGGTGTGCGTCTTTGTAAATTGTAGGCCAATAGAATCCAGCATCATAAACTTTTCTTGCTGTTAGTTGAGGCCCATAATGCCCTCCTGTTGGTCCTGTGTGACAATGGTTTAATATTTTACTAGCTTCATCTCCAAATACACATCGACGTATTATTCCATCGGGACAACTTTTAAACAGATGTGGATCTTCCCAAAAATAGTGTTTTATATCACTGAAGAATTTCTTTCGTTTTTGGTACTATAATCCTTTTTCAAGGAATCCACAAACTAAATTGTTTGCATAGTCTGCAAACCATGGAATTTCTTTATAATCTATCTTCAATAGATATTCATCAGGAAAGTTGTCTTGTATGGCCGATTCATTTAGAACTTCTAATTCGGGATTTTCAAGACGAGAAAGATGATCAGCGGCGAGATTTTCTGCTCCTCTTTTATCTCGGATTTCAATATTAAACTCTTGTAAGAGTAAGATCCAACGGATTAATCTTGGTTTAGCATCTTGTTTCGAAAATAGGTATCTAAGAGCAGAATGGTCGGTATAGACCACCGTTTTTGCTAGAACGAGATATGATCGAAATTTGTCAAAAGCAAAGACAATAGCAAGGAGTTCTTTTTCAGTAGTTGTATAGTTCGTTTGTGCTCCTTGTAACCTCTTACTAGCATAATATATAGGTTGAAATCGTTTTTCAATCCTTTGTCCTAAAACGGCTCCCATTGCAATATCACTTGCATCGCACATTAGTTCAAATGGTAGATTCCAATTTGGTGTTATCATGATCGGCGCATTAGTGAGTTTCTCTTTAAGAAAATTAAAAGATTTGATACACTCATCAGAAAATATGAATGGAGCATCCTTTTCTAGGAGTTTATTCATAGGAGTGGCAATTTTAGAAAAATCTTTTATGAAACGTCGGTAAAAACCGGCATGCCCTAGAAAAATCCTAACTCCTCTAACATTGGTGGGATGTGGAAGTTTAGCAATTACATCTACTTTAGCTCTATCCACTTCAATTCCTTCTTTTGAAATTTTATGACCAAGAACGATGCCTTTTTTAACCATGAAATGGCATTTCTCCCAATTAAGTACTAGATTTGATTGTTCGCATCTAATAAGCATTCGTTCCAGATTAACTAGACATGTTTCAAATGTATCACCGAAGACTGAAAAGTCATCCATGAAAACTTCCATGCATTCTTCTATCATGTCGTGAAAAATCGCCATCATACACCTTTGAAAGGTTGAAGGGGCGTTGCAAAGTCCAAATGGCATGCGTTTGTAAGAAAAAGTACCATAAGGGCACGTGAATGTGGTTTTCTCTTGATCCTCGGGTGCTATTGGAATTTGAAAATATCCGGAAAATTCATCAAAAAAACAATAGTAACTGTTTCCGGCTAATCTTTCCAGCATTTGATCTATGAAAGGTAAGGGAAAGTGATCTTTTCTGGTGGCGTCATTTAATTTTCTATAATCAATACACACACGCCATCCTGTTACAGTCCTAGTAGGAATAAGCTCATTTTTCTCATTTGTAATGACAGTCATGCCACCCTTCTTAGGTACGCATTGAACTGGGCTTACCCATGGACTATCAGAAATTGGATAAATTAGACCTGCATCTAGCAGTTTAATAATCTCTTTCTTAACTACATCTTGCATATTAGGATTTAGTCTTCGTTGGCGTTGCACATACGTTTTATGACCTTCTTCCATAACGATTTTATGTGTGCAATACGAAGGACTTATTCCTTTAATATCATGAATCTTCCATGCAATGGCTGGTTTATGAGCTTTCAACACAGAAATGAGTTGTGATTTCTCATTTTCAGTAAGAGAAGATGATATTATTACAGGTAATTCAGATTCACCATGTAAATAAGCGTATTCCAAATGGTTTGGAAGTGGCTTTAACTCTAATTTCGGAGGTTCTTCTATCGATGATTTGTATCGATATCTGTCTTCTTCTTTTAGCATTTTAATTTCTTCTGTTGTTGGTTCATATCCATTAGCTATTAGTGTAGCTAACATTTCAGCTTCATCAATTGGTTCATTACCTTCTCCTAAACAACATTCTCCTGTTCCTTGTAATTCTGGAAATTCTTCTAATAATTCTGCATGTGCATCTATAGTTTGAATATAATAACATGTATCATCTGCAAAATGCGGTTGTTGCATTGCTCTATCAACTGAAAAGGTAACACTCTCGTCCTCTATACTTAGGGTCAGTTTCTTACCGAACACGTCTATCATTGCTTTAGCCGTGTTTAAGAATGGTCTTCCTAATATGAGAGGAACTTGAGAATCTTCTTCCATGTCCAAAACAACAAAATCTACTGGAAATACTAAAGTACCAACTTTAACTAGCATGTTCTCCATTATCCCTCTAGGATATTTTATTGATCTATCGGCTAGTTGTATGCTTATTCTGGTTGGTTTCAATTCTCCAAGGTCTAGTTTAGCGTATAGTGAATACGGCATTAGATTTATACTAGCACCTAAGTCTGCCAATGCTTCTATTGAACTAAGACTACCCAGAAAACATGGAATTGTGAAACTTCCTGGATCAGATAGTTTTTCTGGTATCTTATTCAACAGTACTGCTGAACAATTAGCATTCATAGTAACAGCCGAGAGTTCTTCCATTTTCTTTCTATTTGAGATTAGATCTTTCAAGAATTTAGCGTATCTAGGCATTCCTGAAATCACATCAATGAAAGGAAGATTTACATTTATCTGTTTAAACATATCCAAGAATTTGGATTGCTCGGCTTCAAGTTTCTCTTTCTTCATTTTACTCAGGTAAGGAAGTGGTGGTTGGTATGGTTTAACATAAGGTTTATCCTTAGCTGTGTTATCTTCATTAACCTTTTCAACTACCGGTTCTTTTTCCTTATCTTGATCAGGTTGTGGTTCTTGTGGAGTAGGAATAGCTTCATCAGAAGTTACAGGTATTTCAGGTGGTTTAAGTGTTGTACCACTTCTTGTGGTAATGGCTTTAGCTGTTTCATTCCGGGGTTAGCGTTTGTATCACTAGGTAGACTTCCCGGTTTTCTTTCACCTATTAACCTTGCTAGGTTACTTACTTCTTGTTCCAAGTTTTGAATAGAAGCTTGTTGATTTCTAAATGCTTGAGCATTTTGTTCATTAGTTTGTTTCTGAGATGTGAAAAACTGCGTTTGAGTTTCAACTAGCTTTGTCATCATATCTTCTAAATTCGGCTTTTTATCATCAGTTTGTTGTGGTGGTTTGTTTTGAAAATTAGGTCTTTGCTGATTGTAAGTATTATTGGATACTTGTTGATTGCTAGGACCTTGTTGGTTGTTGTATGGAATATTTCTGTTATAGTTCTGGTTTTGATTGTAAATCGGTCTTGGCAGTTGATAATTATTCTGATAATTATTTCCAGGCCTTTGGTTTATGTATGAAATATTCTCTCTTTGTTCCATTGTTAATTCAATACTGAGACAATCTTTTGTCAAATGTGATCCTCCACATTGCTCACAACTAATTCGTATTGAGTGAATATCTTTAGTCATCTTTTCCATTCGTCTCTCGACAGCATCTATCTTTGTGGAAATGGAATCTAAGTCATGGCTAGAATCGGCTCTAGCTGCTTTAGATGATCTAACGATATCTTTTTCTTGGTGCCACTCGTGTGAGTGGGAAGCAGTGTTATCAATAATTTTGTAAGCATCAGTTTCGGTATTCTTCATAATAGAACCACCAGCTGCTATATCTATGTCTTTCCTTGTAGTGATGTCGCATCCTTGGTAGAATATTTGTACTATTTGACAGGTGTCTAAACCATGTTGCAGACATCCTCTTAATAACTTTCCATATCTTGTCCACGCCTCATATAGAGTTTCATTCGGCTTCTGTGTGAACGTAACAATTTCTGCTTGAAGTCTTACGGCTTTAGATGCAGGAAAGAATTGTTTAAGAAATTTTTCAACTAAAACATCCCATGTATCAATCGCCCCTTCAGGTAACGATTCCAACCAATCTTTGGCTTCTCCCTTTAAAGTCCAGGGAAATAACATGAGATATATCTGTTCATCCTCAACTTCTCGGATTTTAAATAGTGTGCAGATCCTATTAAAGGTACGTAGATGTTCATTCGGATCTTCCTTCGGTGCACCACTAAATTGGCATTGATTAGTCACCATATGTAGAATTTGTCCTTTGATTTCATAATCTGGCGCATTAATGTCTGGATGAGTAATTGCGTGACCTTGGCCAGTGCGTTTAGCTCTCATTCGGTCTTCCATACTTAAAGGTTCCAGATTCTCCATAATTGAATTTGTTGAATCTGAATCACTAGAGGATTCTGATTTAATGGTTCGTTCCTCAAAAATCTCTGTTTGAATGATTGGTGGTTCCGGAGGAAAATTTAGTGGTTCAGGATCTACGAATCGTTCCTGAATATTCTCCGGATTCTCAATTGTGAGGTCGGGTTCAAAAAATGGATTATCGGAAATTTGAACTGAAGTACTTGGTCGACTGGATGACGATTCTAAAGAAAAATCAACGGCAGTAATATTTGCTAAATGTCTTGATCTATTCACAGGTGGTGAACGTACAAAAGGTGGTGAACGTCTTGCTCGGTGCATTCACTGAATATCCTATTAGTTTTTAAAAGGAAAGAAAAATTATAATAAGTTATCCAATCAATAGACTTTTCTGATTTTGCCCACGTTTCGAATAGCCAAAAGATGCAGCAGAGGGGCAGGATTCGTTTGGTCTCAATATAATTGAGGACTGTTTGGCTCCAATAACCCGGTCCACATACAAATCCAACTATTACTACGAACCAGAAAATTTTGATGTCTATCAATTTAACCACTTAAAATAAATTTTCGTAATTTTAAGAAATTTAGATAAGAAGTAGAATAAAAATCTATGTCCTAAAACTAGAATAGTGAGAAATAAGAAAGAAAAAGAGTTCGTCGAAAAAGGTCGAAAAAGAAAAATGGTTGAAAAATAAAAGGTGACGAAAAAATAAAAGAAACTTATAAAACTTAAAAATACTTGACTAACCTAACCTTATTACTACAACTAACTTAAAATTATAATCGCAAATTGAGATTACTAATTGGAATGATAATTGATACATAGGTAAAAGTCGTCTAAAAATATTAAAACTTACAGGAAAAACTAAATCCCAAATGGAAATAACTTAAAAAGAAACTAAAACTTAAAAAGGCATCGCAAAATTCTAAAGCACCTAAATCTTAGTCTAAAGAAAAAGCACTTAAGGAATTTTACGGCAAAGCCTAAAAATCTAGAAGTAAAAATAACTATAGCAAAAACTAAGTTTAAAACTAAATATGCGCTAAAAATACAATTATTACGCTAAAACGATTAAAAAGGGACAAAATATAAAAATATACAAAAAGTTGTAAAAAGTTACAATTTTTATAAAAATATTATTTTTATATTATTTATTTATTAAAACTATTAATTTTACAATTTAATTAAACTAATTTAACTAAATAAAACAAATTAAATAAAAAGAAATTTTAAAATAAAACTAATTATAATAATAATAGGTAATTAGGGTTTATAATAATAATAATTAATAAATACCCCGTAATTAATGATGTTTAGGGTTTCTGTCAGCGCGTCAGAGAAACTCCGCGAGTTGCGGTATTTAAAGCATCAAACCCCGCGAGTCGCGGGGTTCCAGTTTTCAACTCTGGAACAGTTTAAATTGAGGCGTTTTTTTTTTTTTATTTTTTTTTTATTTTCTGTTTTATATTTTATGTTTATATCAAAATATTTGTATAATAAAAACTTATAATTAAAAACTTAAATAAAAATAGAACTTACTTTATAATTTTTTTTAAAAATATCTTAAAGATAGATTTATATATATATATATATATATATATATATATATATATATATATATATATATATATATATATATATTTTTATGTTTTATGTTTTAAATAAAAACAAAATACTTAAATAAAACTTATATAAAAATAAAGAAACTTTATAAAACTTAAATATTTAACAAAATCTTAAAAATACTTATATTTTTTTTTTCTTTTTATATTTTTGAATAATTAAAAACGTATTTTTATAAAAATGAATTTTAATAAAAGTAAACTAAAAATCTTTTTTTTTATATATATATTAGCGTTGCGCTTCCGGCTTTTAAGAGATTCCCCAGCAGCGGCGCCAAAAATAACTTGATGTTTCGCGAGGTGTATATAAAATAGCTTTAAATTTTACAAGGAAATACTATTAAATACGATACAATTTTACACAAGATATTTATTTATTTAGAGAATGGATATACTTAAACCTTGCTACAACACTTATAGGCAGTGTACCTAATCGTACAGTAGTGTAGTTTTTAGTAAGTCCGGTTCGTTCCACAGGGAAAATCTTTAAACAAAGCTTAACGCTATATTAGTTTACTTTTATAGAAATACAAATATATATATATATATATATATATATATAAGTAATATTATTATTATAAAGGGGGGTTTTTACCGTTTAATGACCGGTTTGTCGATTTTAAAACTTTAGTCGCAGTTAAAACCAAATATAAAATAATAAATAAATACAAGACTTAATTTAAAGCGTAAAGTAAATAACGATAATGAAATTGAGAATAATAAAAGTGCGATACAATAAACTTGCGATAATTAAAAAGTACGATAATTAAAAGTGCAATTAAATATAATAACAATAAATAAAAGTGCTATAATTAGAAGTGCAATTAAATATAAAATAAAGGAAATTAAATATGAAATAAAAGAATTATGCTTATTTAAACTTCCGTAATCATGATGTTTGACGTGTTGATTTTAGTTTTATGCCCATGGGTTAATTGTCCTTTGTCCTGGATTATTTAATATGTCCGTATGGTTTTTGTCCATAACAGTCCATCAGTCATAAATATAAAGTGCGAGTGTCCTCGTCAAATTATCCTTATACCCGAAGTTAAATATTCCAACTAATTGGGGACTTAAACTGTAACAAGATTTTGATACTTTGTTTAATAATTACACCAGGATGTCGACTGAGTGTAACCCAAGGTTTTAATATTTTGTTATCAATTATACCAAGTGTCCTTGTACATAATTTCACCCCTGTTTTAATTATTATAGTGGCTATTAATTCATTCCCGTGTCCGGTTAAATGAACGATTATTCGTACATATAAATACCCCGCCCATCGTGTCCGATCGAGTGTATATGGTAATTTATAGGGACGCCCAATTGTAAATCTTTTTATTAACATTAACAAACTATCATTTAGTTAAACAAATATAAAGCCCATTAATAGCCCATAGTCTAATTTCCACAAGTGTCGTTCTTTTGTCCAAACCCCAATTATGGTACAAAGCCCAATTACCTAATTTTAGTAATTAGCCCAACATCATGATTACTTCGGATTAAATAAGCATAATAATAACTTAGCTACGAGACATTAAATTAAAAAGGTTGAACATAACTTATAATGATTAAAAATAGCGTAGCGTTACACGGACAGAATTTCGACTTACACCCTTACAATATTCGCTAACATAACCTTATTATTAGGATTTAAAATTAAAATTAAAATTAAAATATAAATTATATACATATATTTACGTATATATTGAGAGAAGAAGGAAACAGATGATAAAAATGATCAGAATTCGGTTGGCTTTATAGGGAGTTTCAAAACTTGGGGCTCCGCGACTCGCGGCATTTTTTGCCTTCAAACTCCGCGAGTCGCGGAGTTTGAAATTACAGCTCACAAACTTTGGAGTGTTTCTTGCCGACGGATTTATAAATAAATATAATATATTAAATAATTATAAGAATTATTTAAATATTATATTATATTTATGTGCATAGTTGACTTGTAATTTATAGTCCGTTGCGTCGAGCGTTGAGAGTTGACTCATGTCCCGGTTTCGGATTTTCGAACGTCCTTGCGTACAATTTAATATCTTGTACTTTGCGTTTTGAATCTTGTACTCTTGTAATTTCGAGACGTTTCTTATCAATAATTGGAACCTCTTTGATTGTATTTTGTACTTTTGAGCTTTTTGGTCGTTTGCGTCTTCAATTCGTCGAATCTGTCTTTTGTCTTCACCTTTTATTATTTAAACGAATATCACTTTTAAATAGAACAATTGCAACAAAAAGCTTGTCTTTCTTGAGGAATAATGCTATGAAATATATGTTCGTTTTTAGCATTATCAAGAGGAAACAGAAAAATAGTAGATGGTCTAAACGACCAAAAGTTTGATGATAAAGAAAGGAGTGTTAGGAACGCTCGATAGAAAATTGGGTATTGAAAAACAGATTGAGCTACCCATGAAGGAGACCAAGGACAAATACAAGGACCAAACCCTATATTTAAAGGATTCAGGTAATTCTGGATCCGTTGAAATCTTTAGAGAATATCTTGCTCCGAAGTCATGTTAAAATCTTGCGGAAAAAAAATCTTTCTCCATCAACCATCGAATTTAGAAATTCCAAAATATCATCATCAATATCTTCGATATTTCTGAGGATATTTTCATAAATATTCTCGTCCGAAATTATATACCTCCTCGTGCTTCCTGTGTATCATTATATTGGAAACATTCAATAGAAAATTTAGCACCGAAAAGCGAATTATGCGAAACTATGAAGGAAGCCGTGGACAAATCACAAAGAATAAGTTTGACTTCAAAGAATCCAAATGATTCAATGCATGTTGAAGTCTTTAGCGAATATCTTGCTCCTTACTCTAAACCCTTGCGGACAAGTTTCCATCATCCTCTGATCTTAGATATTCAAAGATATTATCGTATCTTTCATTACAAATATCCTCCATATTTTTGAAGATATTTTCATAAATATTCTTATCTGAAATCAATAATCTCTTCGTGCTATCAGTGTTACATCATATAGAAACTGTTAGTTTCTATATTCTGTAAACTTTCGAGCTTAAAATATGAATGTTTTTGAATTAGTGTTGGGAACTGATGCATGAGTTAGTATAATATAATGACACTTGATCAACGTGATTATATTACAGTAAGTCATGTTGAGTTTCTATTGGGACATGATGATTCACAGATCATAACGTCATCATGTGCCATGTTACGTAACTCTTTCATTCTGCTTAACTTCTGAACATATCAAGAAAGTATATTCTTGATAGTTCTATTCTTAGTTATTCTGATAAATTGACAAATCAAAATCGTGCTAATACGTTCTTTCCTGTTTAGAACATTAAGATCATTCAAAACTCCACACTTAGGAATTCTGGACCATTATTCGCTTGATTTAAAGCCGGGAAGAGAAAACAAAAGTATGAAACTCCGAAATAGAAAGGGGGTATAAATCGCAGCAAAAAAGGAGGGAGTATTAACTGTGGATGACAATGATTATAGGAAATAGAAATAGGGACATTGAAATATAAGAGAAAACATAAAGCTCAATGACCACACGGAGATTACAAATCGTGGTTATTAATACGAATAGCAATATAAAGACATGGTATAATTAAGAATAGTATCATCCCAAGGTAATAGTAGAAGTAAACAGATTTCTCTAGCGAAAGATTGGAAAGAAGGATGACGGAAATGATAATTAGGAAAAATATCAAGTATTAGAACTGGATTAAGCATTTTCACAATCTTTTGGATGTATGAACTAAGAAAGAAAGTATAGGAATGGTGAGAATAATGGGACGGAATAGTTTAATTTATAATGGAAATATCAGACAGAATAATCGAGGCAGATCACCGTATTTAATTATAGAGATCTTATTCGTCGAAGAATCAAATCTTATAGATCTCAAAGATTTTTCTTTTAAATCCCTTGAATTCCGGAATTCAATCCAGACAACGTCAGAAGATTAGACACACCTTATTTTTCTAAATTCAACCCCGACTATGTCAAAAGCTAAGACAAATCTTTATCCTTTCATTTCACTATTTTGTAATAGCTTCATTCGTACGCTTCGAATAATCGAATTGTTTTATCTGTATTACTCAATAATGATAAAACTCTAATTATCAACTCACATTTGTCATGAAAATATTTTTATTGTTAGCCATGACGACCACACTCAAATTTCGAGACGAAATTTCTTTAACGGGTAGGTACTGTGATGACCCGGGAATTTCCGACCAAATTTAAACTTGATCTTTATATGTTTTCGACACGATAAGCAAAGTTTGTAAAGTTGAATCTCTAAAAATTTTTTTTTTTTTGAAACAGTTTACATGAAACCATTTGACCTTTGACTATTCCCGATGATTCACGAACCATTACTTGTAAATATGTAGATATATATAAATATGTGTATATATAAATATATGTATAATAACATGAATATTAATAAACCATTATATAACATTTATTGTTATAAATAAATATGTACAATAATATACATTGTAATAAAAACTATTATTTTATATATAATATATGTATATTACTTGTATATATATTGTTATATTTAAATTAATTAATTAATATATATTTATTTGCGCAGTAAATTTTTGTTATTTAAAAATGTTTATATATATACATAGTGTATATTAAATATACTTAATCTTGAACTTAAATTGTAAATGTCTGTAACTTTCGGTTGACGTTTAATTATTTTTAAATAGGTCTAATATATATATATATATATATATATGAAGCTTTAAAATAAAAGTTGGTACATAATTTGAGTAAAAAGATAATAGTTTTGATAAATATTTTTTTACCTTTTCAACCAAAGTTTTTATACTCCGTACATATAAATTGGAACAGAAAATAAACAGTTATCAAACCTTTTTGATCAGGTTTCAAACAGTTAATGAGTGAAATAATTAAATATACTTAATATAAAAATTTGGGATTTTTAGGAGCACTTTTATACGTTAACTGTTTAGCAATGGACACACCCCGTGAAAACTGTCGGTAGCATATGGACAACTAATAATCACGAGTGTTTGTTAATTGATTATTAATATATTACTTTACTCTCAAATTGATTGATATGTCCGTAAAATGAATTAATATTGTGAATCTTATCATACACATGGGATATCATGAACTAATCACCACAAACCAACAATCACACTTGAACTTTTTTCCTGTTCTCTTTCCTTTTCACCTTCTAATTCCTCCACTAGCATTTATATATGCATATGTGTATCTAATTCTTAAACAAGCATCAATATTTTCATTATCCAATAACTCTAATGCATAACAAAATCCTCGAAGAATCAATGGGTATGAAGGTTCACTGTTACTTCCATCTTTGTCTTTCTTCTTGTTCTCTTTCTTTTCTTCTTTGTTCTTTGCTTTAACAATCACCGGTTTGTTAATGGACGTCACCTTCTATCTCACTCTAATTCTCTTCGTGACCACATTATCACCAAACCTGCAACCTTCGATTGTGACTACTACTGCACCCTTCGTTTCCGTTTGAGCAACACCAAAACATCGAAAACCATGAACCCATCATATCCACTTATTCATGTTCAACAACTATCACTACATATTATTTCCAGTTCAAAACAAGAACTCAACAATCTTAACCATCACTAGCCAATGTTAAATGTTACTACGTCTGTTTTGTTTCCTATTTCCTGATATGGTGTTCGAAAACACAAAAACTGAACTATTGACTATTGCTATGTACTCCGATCTATACTGCTGCAATATATCTTTCTAATTTATGATTTTACTTCGAAATCAAGACCAACACCCTCTCTACCCATCAACCACGATCTACCATTACAAACCCACTTGAAAAATCACCTCTCTCTCTCACTTGCTGTTTTCATGTTTTTAGACGATAAAAAAAAATCCACCTTTTGTTCCGGTTAACCGAAGCCAAACGTTCCAAAAATTTTCTTTTACTACATTGTTGTTTGGGCAGCTACCTGCTGTAACTAGAATGTATATGTTCTCTTTTCAAGCCAAATAATTGAAACCCATACACTGTTATGCTATTATCCTTTATGTATATTTTTTTTTTCGAAACCCACATGAAGAAGAAAGTGAATAGTAACAGTGGAGAAGATAAGATAAGTTGATAAAAAGATCGTAATATCAAGTTACAACTGTGTCAATCAAGAGGAATGATGATCGTAAGATGGTTAGATGATGTTGATGATGATGTATGAAGAGAATAATGATTCGATGTCATGTTTATGATGAAGATGGCAACTGTGATTGTGGAAAAAGGGGTTACAGTCGCGTTTCAATTTCTGTCTCTCCTTCTGTAAAGTTAGATGATCGCTATGGGCTAAGAATTTGTTTCTCGAATAAGGTTTGATTAAAATAATAATAACACCACACCGTTACCCTACTTGCTATCGATATTATTATGAAGAGTGGCCAAGTTTTACTATTTTGGGCTGTTATTATACTGCCATTCGAAAATAGTGGTTACCAGATCACAAAGCCCACAAATTTTCTGTTGGGCCACAAGTATCTCTGTTGGGCCAAGTAATTGTGTTAATTTGAGCTTTTGGAATTGGGCCACGAAAAACATACTAAATAAAAACTTAAGTGTCGATTAATATAGAAAAGCAAAAGCAGATGGAGTGGTTAAGGGTGTTTTGTGTAAGCGAGTGGTCTTGGGTTCGAGTCTCTGCGGTGGCGTTCTTTTTATTGAGCTTTCTTCAAAGGTTGTAACTTATTGTTTTTATTATTATTATTATTATTATTATTATTATTATTATTATTATTATTATTATTATTATTATTATTATTATTATTATTATTATTATTATTATTATTATTATTATTATTATTATTATTATTATTATTATTATTATTATTATTATTATTATTATTATTATTATTATTTTTTATTTTTTTTATCACTACTAACATTATTTTAGTATTATTAGAATTAATATTTTAACACAACAAAATTTATATTTTTATTTATTTAAAATATATAAAATGAACATATAGAACATATAAATTATTAATACAAAAATGATATAAACTTTTTGATTACCATTATGAGTGTTAATATATATATATAAATGATATAGGTTCGTGAATCCGAGGCCAACCCTGCATGTTCAATATAGTCATATGTATTTTTACTACAAAATACGGAATTGTGAGTTCATTTGCTCCCTTTTACTCTTTATATTTTTGGGACTGAGAATACATGTGCTGTTTTTACAACTGCCTTATTAAATGCTTTGAATTATATTTTGGACTGCGAATACATGAAATGCTTTTATAAATGTTTGACGAGATAGACACAACCAAAACATTCCTCGAATGAATTATTATGCAGACAGAAGTTCTGCGGATTATTATTGAATTATGTGGACATGATAATTGCCACCATTGAATTATGTGGACATGATAATTGCCACCATTGAATTATGTGGAAATGATAATTGCCACCATTGAATTATGTGGACATGATAATTGCCACCAGTTGATGTGAATGTTATATATCGAGAGAATGATTTTATACACAGGTTATGTGTATGTTATTTTTGTGCACAAGATATGTGTATGGTTGCTATGATTTATGAAAATGGTTTTGTACACGAGAAAGATGTACTGTATTTAAAAGATATAGCATGTACATTACAGGTGGGTATAGGATTCGGGCCCATTTGTACCATGCAGCATTTAAATTTTGTGGTCTATCAAAATGATGAATTTTATTGTTTTATGATAAACTTATGAACTCACCAACCTTTTGGTTGACACTTGAAAGCATGTTTAT
This sequence comes from Rutidosis leptorrhynchoides, assembly GCF_046630445.1. Lineage (NCBI taxonomy): Eukaryota > Viridiplantae > Streptophyta > Magnoliopsida > Asterales > Asteraceae > Rutidosis > Rutidosis leptorrhynchoides. The sequence goes on from NC_092333.1 coordinate 162,783,848, forward strand.
TCTCAGGTATGAAAGAAATCTTCCACTGTGCATTTTTGCTCAATTTAAGGACATTACTTGGAGTCGATCATCGCTCTGGGATCAAATGTTGATGACTTCATCCAGATGGATTAGGACGGGGTATGACAGCACACACTCACACACTTATACGTTTATGAAATACCGATGTATAGGGGGAAAAGAATGATAACTTTGTCACTAGATACATGCTGAAATGTCAAAAAATTCCTGGCCTCCCGGAAACACAGCAGATCTTGGGTTTTATAACATGTCTGGACAAAGAAGTACATCCATCCCTCATGGCAGAACTCCGATGGAACATCCTGAGTACTTTCGCTGATGCTGTAACAGTAGCAAGGTAGTACTAACATTCAAGATGGGAGAGGCAGGCCATTTACCACCGGGATGAGGAAAACCGGGAAGATTAGAGATGAAATGAAAGCCAACACAGGCAGGACAGTAGCCGACATAGTGACCGTCATCACAAGAGTCATAATAATCAAGGTAAAAGTTATGAAAATAAAAAGTATGACAAGGGCACCCGGAAGCCATATGACAAGGGTTCTCTGATCAACAGCCTGACTAAAACTCCAAGGGAAATCCTACTAACAGAACTGGTTAAAGCTAAGTTGACTCTGCCGGCATCGATGGAAAAGAGGGACGACCAAAAATCTGACAAGTACTGTGAATTCCATGAAGACATGGGCCATGACATTGACGAATAAAAAGCGTTGATTCGCGAAATCATTGCCAAAATCAAGGCTGGTGAACTTAACCATTTGCTGCAGGGTCGAAAGTTCAAAAAGGTTGATCCAAACAAAATGTTCAGTTGGCAAAAATAAGATGGAAAGAAGCTTGAAAAAGCAAAGGACAAAGTGATAATCAACATGATTAGCTTGGAGGAAAACAAACAGCTCATGCAAAATTCCTGGAAGGATTCTGAGATTTCTTTTCCTAGGTTACCGGGACGAAAGTCCCAATAAGAACCAGTCATGGTAGAAGGTTTAATTGACGATTTTCGTGTACATGAAATGTACACCGACACAGGAAGCGAGGTTGATATCATGTACGCTCATTGTTTTTCCCAACTTCTAAAGTGTGTTGGCAGATTTATGAGGCAATCAAATGCTATCATCTCTGGATTCACGGGATCAACCAAGCTAACTTTTGGTAGGCTCATGGAAACAGTCACAATGGGCCCCCACCCCTACCTCCGAAGTGAATTCATTGACTTTTATGTTGTCAGCTCTGTTACCACTACGAATGTCATCCTCAGAAAGAAATTTTTTAAGAAGTTGAGCGTGTGTGAGTCCTCAAATAGTTAACCTACTTAGCACCACCAACACAATCCTCCCGGGAGAAAACCCAAAAAACCTCATGACAGGTCAGAACGATGACGACCATGGTCACCAACTAGAATGGGTAAAACAGTTCATGACGGTTACACAAGAGGTGAACGACTATTTGTATTGGACACCAAAACGTTCAAAGCCAGATAGCTGTAAGTGCTCTAATCGGGATGACAAACTGCCAAACGAGCACAAAAGCGGCTAGAAGTCACGTTGATGTTTCGACGGGTATCCTGGTGAAACTGATCACTTCAACTAAGGAAACCTAGATATTTATGTTTTTCTTTTTCAATAAGAAAGTCTATGTTGTTTTAACAGACGAATAAAATATTTCTCCGTTTACAATAACTTGTCTTGTTATTAACAACAATTGTCCACGATAAAGTAATCATCTAGTGGCAGACGGACACTGACGTCCAATAAGTCCTGTTAGGACACCGAAGTTGTGTAGTGTTAATGTGAAACATGCTTAAATGAAGGTTCCTTAGAAGAGGGATATATAAGGAACCTATGTAGTCCTAATTAGATAGCCTTTGTATTGTAACTGAGTTCTAGAAGCTGTGGAATGTAAATTTTACCGATTCTCTTTAATACCGAATCTGTTCTTCACTTACCGAGTCTCACTCTAACTCATCACATCTTCTAATCTCACCATGATTTGACCTATCATTTGGTATCAGAGCATCCAGGGAATGATTCTACATCACCATATCGATCCAGAGATTGAAGATTACAGAATCTGTTAGATTGAATCAGATTCGGTATTATTAAATTTGATAATATGATGTTTAGATTCTTGCGATAAGTTCTGCGAAGGTGTATTAGGTTGATTAGAAAGAGTTTCGATCATCATTACAGCTTTTTAACAACAATTATGAAGAATCAAGTTAATTTTTAGAGTTCGTGGCTAAAACTCTCAGTATTGATCAATTCCAGCTTGATTCTGTATTTTAGTAAAGGTTTGAGGTTTTAGTTATGTTCGTGAGGTGATTAATCAAGTTTTTAACTGTTCAATTTCATCAATTCTTCAAGTTTTGAAGATTCGATCAATTCTCGGTATCCTAACTGCCATACCAAGTCTGCTTTAAAGTTAATAATTCGTGTTAAGTGTTGCAGATTATGGTTTGTTTATGATTCTATCACATTCGGTTTGATCATACGCAGCTAATTGGTGTGTTTTGAGAAAGGATTCGATTGTATTTCTAAGATTCCATACTTAGACTTGGTTTGTCAACCGCTACAGTTGACATTCGGTATCCTATACATTCAGTATATTTGATATTCTGTGTATTACTAACTTGTTTCCTTGTGCAACAAGGTTACCGAATCTAATTCAAAGGAATTGGATTGTGTTTGCATTTAAAAGTTTATAGAATTTGACTACCGAGTCAAATACCGAACCAGAGTCTCGGTATCACTTAATACATTGGTTTTTAAGTGTTCCAAGGCTTCAAATCTTGTGGTTACCGAATATATACCGAATCTGGGTGTGTTACTTGTGTTACTAATCAGTTTCTGATACAGAATCTGGTTTACCGAATATTTACCGAATCTGCTACAGTACCGAACCACTTACCGAGTCTACTACAATACTGAACTAGATACCGAATATGACGTTTTTGTTAGATTTTTGGGAACCTTCATCCTAGATTTGTGTAATACCGAATCTACCTCAATTTCAAGATGTCTACCCAAGATACTTTGATCATTGGATCGGATTCCCGACCTCCAGTGTTGTTTTGATGGCAAGTACACTTAGTGGCTCCATCGTATCACTTAGTACATAGACTACACGGGTGAGAAAGCAAAATACATATGGGCTTCTCTGAGAGATGGTCTAGTTGTAGAGTATCATCTGGATACTTGTATGCCAATTCCAGTCTATGAACTTTCTGGTGATAGACGTGAGAGAGCTCAGGGTGACATAGAGGCAAAGAACATTGTTATGCAAGCCATTCTGTATGAGTTTTTTAAAAATGTTGATAGCAACACCACAGCAAAAGACATATGGGATGAGATCAAACGACAGCAAGAAGGTTATGACATGTCAGATGTTATTAAACTGAATAAGGCTCTTGGATTTTATGAAGATTTCAAGCAGGAACCCGAAGAAAAACTCAAGGATACCTATCGTCATTTCAATGGTGTTCTCAATGATTTGAAAAGGTGCAAGATCATAAAAGTGAACGCTGAAGTCAACATGAAGTTCCTTAAAAAGCTCAATGATGATTGGCTTCCTTATGGAACCATTGTTCGATCTACCAAAGAGATTGATAAGATGACTATTCATGAACTTGTTGGAGTTCTTATGCATTATCAATCAGAGGTGTCTAAACTTTAAGAGGGAAGGAAAGAGTCATCTCCAAGCGATCCTCTTGGTCTCATTACTAAAAAGAAGAGAAAATCATTATCTACTTCCAAAAGCTTATCCAAGAAAGTGTTTATTGAAGAATCAACTGATGCTGAAGAGTTGAATCTTTCTGATGTTGATGATTCTCATCTTGAATTAGTCAAGATGGTAGCGATGTTCACTAAAGCCTTGAACAAACACAAGTTCAAAGGTAAATCAAGCAATCAACGCAAGAACTCATCTTCATCCTCTTACTACAAGAAAATGTTGATGGCAAAGATTGTGGAAACTGGAGGAGAGCTGAAACCGGTTAATGATACTTGGTTTAACTGGACTGATGATTCAGATTTAGAGGTGGAACATGCAAATGTTTGCAAGGTGACCAATCTCATCAAAGCAAAGGAACCAATGGAGAATTATGACTCAACATCTGATGATGATGATGTACAATCACATGAAATCTCAACTGATTTTATCAAAATGCAAAATGACCTGATAAAGAACTTGGTCTCAATGTCAAAAGAAGTTAAAGGTTTAAAATCTAAAAACAAGGTTTTGAAAGATAAAATCAAACTAAATGAGACCAAACATTCTTCATCTAAATTACAATCGGAGTTGCAAAGATTGAAAGTTCAACTCAGCTCTACGGAAACTCAGTTGGAAGATCTCAAAAAGACAATTCATTCGATTAAAGTCGAAAGGACTGATTATCATCTAAAATCAGAATGACTTGCGGAAAAAGTTCAATTCTTAGAAAAAGATCTTTCTGATTTGAAAAATCAACATGAACCCACACTTTCAAAGCTAAACAAGAAAATTATTCAATTGGAAAACACCATAATTGAGAAGAACATTGAAATTTCTTCATTGTCAAAAGAGTCTATTCAAATGAAAGCTTAACTTGCTCGATATGAGGAAAAACTCTATCGTACAGAGCAATCTAAAGCTATCATTGATATGGAACTTTCAAAACAAACAATTTTCATGAATAGAACAAAAATGATTCATGGTGAAAAGTGGGGGTTGGGTTATGAAGATCCTAAGATTTTAGATGATGTTTCCAAAAAGATTCCAGGATTATATCATTCTGCTTACTTTCAAGCTGGTTTACCATCTCATTTTGTGCATGCTTCTGATGCTGATTTTGATGATATTATTGTTAATCGTAAATCTAGAAAATACCATCAAATTAGCTTAATGTATGAGAAAATCAATGCTAAAATGGGTAAATCAAATCCTGATTTCTTGAAGGAACTTGTTGAAACTGAAAAGAATATGCAACGTGATAATTATGTAGTAACCTGAACTTTTCCATGTTTATATATATTAAATGAAATTGATATTTATATGATTAAATGTTTCCAACATGTTAAGCAATCAAACTTGTTAAGACTTGATTATTTGAAATGAGTTTCATGTAGACAATTGACCACCCAAGTTGACCGGCGATTCGCGAATGTTAAAACTTGTAAAAACAACATGACGATACACACACATATATATATATATATATATATATATATATATATATATATATATATATATATATATATATATATATATATATATATATATATATATATATATATATATATATATATATATATATAACATGATATTATGATAAGTAAGTATCTTACAAAGTATATTAACAAAGGGTTATAAGCATAAATTGAAACTACTGAATTAAAGAAACTCAAAACGATATATATTATGATTATCGTTATAACAACGTTTTAATTAAAATAAATACATATGAATTGTATTAAGATATGAATACATTATGTTTAACATGATTAAATGATAATTAATTATATCATTAAGTGTATTAACAATGAACTACACAAGTAAGATGAGACTACTAACTTAAGGATTTCGAAACAATATATATATGTAACGATTATCGTTGTAATAGTATTTTAACATATATATATATATATATATATATATATATATATATATATATATATATATATATATATATATATATATATATATATATATATATATATATATATATATATATATATATATATATATGATATTAATATATATTCATACACCATGTTATCATGTTAACATAACAATTTAACATCTCATTTAAGTATAATAACAATGGATTAATTACATTTAACAAGATCGTTAACTTAAAGGTTTCGAAACAACACTTACATGTAACGACTAACGATGACTTAACGACTCAGTTAAAATGTATATACATGTAGAATATTAAGATGTATTATTATACTTTTGGAAGACTTCAAGACATATATCAAAACACTCATACTTAACAAAAATGGTTACAATTACATTTCCATTCATTTTCATCAACAATTCTACTCGTACTCGATCCGTATTCGTACTTGTACAATACCCAGCTCCTAGATGTACATACTGTGATGACCCGGGAATTTCTGATCAAATTTAAACTCAATCTTTATATAATTTCGACACGATAAGCAAAGTCTGAAAAATTGAGTCTTAAAATTTTAGAACTGTTATATGAATTCCTTTAACCTTTGACCAATCCCGACGATTCTCGAACACTAGTTTGTAAATAAATATGTACATATAAATATAAAAATATGTATATATACAATATTCTGAATTAATAAGGTATACTTTAAACATTAGAATCAATAATGTAAAGTATGATACAAAAACAATCATGCTATTCATAAAATGGATCTATGTAATTATATATATATAATTTTTGTACACAATTAAGATAATATGTATATCGTATTAAATATTCGAACATGTTATATGAATATTACATAATTAATAATAGGTAATGTAATATATATTAAATGTAATTAGAAGTTAAACATATAATATTAATATATTTATTTCCATTGCTATCAATAAAATCAATATGAATATCAAAAGTAGTGTTAGTCATATTAATATTTTCAATAGATAATATAGGAAAGTTGATACATATAAATTGATGTGATATTATTGTTATCATTAATAATATCATTATTATATTATGATGAGTAATAAAAATTTGATTAAGATTATTATTATCAATACTTACTCATAATACTTGTTATTAGTATTATTTTACTATCAGTATTACATTATTTTGATATTTATTAAAAGAGTAATCATAATCTATAAATATAAATATAATTATCTAAATAAAAGAGAAACACAAATAAAAATATAAATATAAATACATAGATATGACAGATAAATAATTTCGGATAAACACAACAAGTATATGGAAATCGATGTGCAGAGTTTATATACGTACATACTTTTATAGAATGCAGATATATATATAAATATATAGATATAAATAAGATAAAAGCAGATATATTTTTAAGCGTATGAATTTATTATCTATCCTTATCAGATGTCTTATTTTATTCGGTCTTTCTGTTTACTTGTGATGTTATGTCGAATGCATATCCTCAAAAGTCAATTAACTGATTCCAATCCATATATACAGATCTAAGAATTAGTTTAACATCGCTCTCTCACTTTTATTTGTTTTTATTTTCTTCTGTCCTTGGGGAAAATTCTGTGTCGATCAAATCGACTATATGATAAAGGAGTTGTTCGAAATTTTTTATTAGCACATTAAATACATTCTTTAGCATCATTAACTGGAAGCATTTTGGTCTTAAATTAAAGTGGATTAAATCAAAAGGGAACAAAGAACAGACCTTGGCTCTGTTCGCGTCTTTTTTTTAAAAGGCTCAATTTCGAAATTTAATTGAAAATGTGGAATTGCAGTCTAGCTAGGAATCTTTCAATAAATCTATCTACAAAATTTCATAACCCAATTCTTATTATCGACAACGAATTTAAGAGTCAAAGGTATTTTCTAAAAAGTCAAATATATGTATTCATCCCCAAATTTGAATTCGTTTTAAGGTTTATGTTAAAATTGATCATTTAGAAAATTTACATAAACGATTTAACACCTCTTTCATTTTATAATTATAGTCTAAAACGATTTAGAATTCGATATTTAAATTTGAGTTTGCTTTTGTTCTTCAGGAATACAGTAACATGTATTATATATATATATATATATATATATATATATATATATATATATATATATATATATATATATATATATTGTTATGTTTAATTTACACAATATAAATCATTACAGATAGTTTACAATAAAGTCTCAAGAATCAGATAAAACTTTAATTCGTATTTTATCTATGGATTGGGTCGCCTGGTCGATCACTGTTTTAAAGAAGAGGGAAGAAAGGAGAACCAGAAGAGTGAATGTAAATAAATTAGAATCTGGATGAAAGCAGATGATACGTGACAGATGAATGGTTGGGTACTTGTTGGGTTAGCGAGGGGTCTTGAGTTCAATCCTAGATTGGAACATTTTTTTTACAAAGCTTTTAAGGTAGTCTCTTTAGTTCTTCTATTATTATTATTATTATTATTATTATTATTATTATTATTATTATTATTATTATTATTATTATTATTATTATTATTATTATTATTATTATTATTATTATTATTATTATTATTATTATCATACTTAAAATATAACAATCATTATTGTTAATATTATTTATTAGTATAACTATCATTATTACCATTACTATTATTATGATTATTATTATTGTTATTATTACACTTATCATTATTGTTATTATTAGAGATTATTATAATTATTACTAAAAGTATCATTATTTAAATACTCTTATTATTGCTATTATGTGGATATGATAATTGCCACCATTGAATTATGTGGACATGATAATTGAATTATGTGGACATGATAATTGCCACCATTGAATTATGTGGACATGATAATTGCCACCAATTGATATGAATGTTATGTATCGAGAGAATGATTTTATACACAGGTTATGTGTATGTTATGTTTGTGCACAAGATATGTGTACGGTTACTAAGATTTATGAAAGATGATTTCGTACTCGAGAAAGGTGTACTGTATTTAAAAGATATCGCATGTACATTACAGGTGGTTATAGGATTCGGGCCCATTTGTACCATGCAGGATTTAAATCTTGTGGTCTATCAAAATGATGAATTTTATTGTTTTATGATAAACCCATGAACTCACCAACCTTTTGGTTGACACTTTAAAGCATATTTATTCTCAGATATGAAAGAAATCTTCCGCTATGTTTTTGCTCATATTACAAGGAGTCGTTTATGGCATATAGGGGTCAGAACCTCGCAATGGGACCAACTGTTGAAGACTTCGTCCAGATGGATTAGGACGGGACATTTCAGTTGGTATCAGAGCGGTGGTCTTAGCGAACCAGGTCTTGCATTAATGTGTCTAGCTGATAGTTGTTAGGATGCATTAGTGAGTCTGGACTTCGACCGTGTCTGCATGTCAAAAGTTTTGCTTATCATTTCGTGTCGAAAATCATTTGCTTATCATCCTTAGGAAAATTACCTGCTTATCATTCTTAGTCTAGACACATCTTACTGCAATGATTGCATGAATAGTGTATAGACAAAATTCATATCTTAGCGTATCTGATAATTCATATCTTAACGCATCTGTTGCTGTAGATTTGCCTGACATATGCCGTAAATTCCTCCGTAGTCTACAAAATCTTTAGTACTATATATATAGATATTCTATGTAGTTAGAATACCATCCAATATTCGAAAATCATTTCATATCGAAAAATCCTCCATCTGATCGTACGAGATGGAACTCGCAACTAGTTCAAATCCCTCGAATTTCGACAGCTATTACGACATGGATGTTCACCTAAGCTCCGAAAGCAGCGTCACCAGAATGAATCAACCAATCATTCATCCCCAATTCATCTGATGGATTCGTAGTCTACTTAATCATTGGAGACAAGAAGAAGCGATCCCTTTCACCCACCATATTGTTCGATGGGCGAAGAACTTGAAGCATTCACTGGCGAACCAATCCGAAACACCATCTTCACCCTAATTTCCAGAGTAGCTCGACATGATTATATTCTATCCACAATTTGAAACCTTATTCATCTGCTCGTTCCGACCGACAATTATCCCGGTATAATACAAGAAGTCAACGAACTTCGCAATCGAGTAATCAATTTGGAGAATATGGTGCAAAACGTACCAGCTTCAGCAACATCACCGGCATCAACAGTACCACCAACAACACAAGTTTCAACATCACATGCCCCAATATTTCATTCTGTACCTCGAGCATAATCATGATTCTACGAATCATTCTACATTATTTATCTTCGTTCGACATGGCGATTATATAATCTTTAATGTTTTAGATATTATATATTCATATTCTAACAATAAATCAAATGAGTCTAATATCATATTGACCCATTAAATTCATGATTACATCTGAAGAAAATATATATGTAAGTATATTTTCATAGAGATTGTAATTAAAATTCTTTTGTACAAACTGATAATGGTGAAAATATTTTAACGGGTAGGTAATACCCGAGGAATATTTAGATTTCACATTAATAAGTTATACTGTACATTCTTCGAATCTGATTCAACAGTCATTTACTATCTTACTTACAACCACCGATATGCGTATCCGTTCACCACAGAATAACCATTTTTATTCAATTTCATATTCGGATTTTGACCTATCAGAATCCAATAAGTGGCATAATGAAGAAAACATATGACAAAATAAAATTTGTTAGAAACAGACTAATTAACTATGAGAAATTGTGTTAAGAATCCACGCTAACTGTTCCTAGCTAATTGTTCCTAGCTAACTGATTACATTTTATTTATCGCAATTTAATTATCGCAATTTACATTCTCGCAATTTTATTTATTGTCATTTAATTTCTGTACTTATTTTACGCACTTTAAATAGCGGGACACGTATTCAAGGTTTTGACATATCATATCGACGCATATATATATATATATATATATTATTTGGAATAACCATAGACACTCTATATGCAGTAATGATCGAGTTCTCTATACAGGGTTGAGGTTGATTCTATAATAATATATATACTTTGAGTTGTGATCGAGTCTGAGACGAATACGGGTCACGATACGTATTAATTAATTCGAATATTATATATTAAACTATATATGAATTATTGAATTGCTAACTATGAACTACCGACTGTGGACTAATGACATTGGACAATTAAAATGAATTAAAATATTGACTATAACATATGAAACTAAACAATTCTTCAAGTTTGCCACTTGATCTCATCATAAACCTCAATTGTATCTTGCTGATTACAATCTGCGTTCAAACCTTTCGTGATTCTTGAAAACACCTCAATCAAGAGGATAAATCAACCGCACTTTATCTACAGGAGAAAAGATTGATGCATATAGTTATGCACCTGAAAACACACGGAACCTGAGTAAACGCTTAAAATGTATATGTGCTAGCTCTTCTGACGTTGTTATTATCGAAAATAACTTTACAATCCCTCTTCAAATTAGTCAATTTTGTCACAGCTCCAACAAGTTAATTTTGACTTTTTGTTCGAAACAACCTTATTATAATCTTGATATATCTGCGTGCTCTTTTATTATTACCGGAGAATCTTTTATATTCCACCATATTATCAGTAGATGCACCAGCAACCTCGTTGCTCCTTGGTTTAAATCTCTCCGACAAATCACTATATTTATCTATTGAAGTCTCATCATGTACTCATCTACATCTTGTAACAATAATTACCATATCAGTTACCAGGAATCAGCAATCAGTACTTTGAAAACTCAAAGCATATCTACATCAACCGTTATATGTATAACATTTATCTCTTAGAATTATAATCTTTCATTCTGAAATTCTGAAAAGCACACAGTCTACAAAACAATACTCTGAATGTTGAAAAAGCTGAATGAAGCAGCAGAAACCATAGACAACCGTAAACGACCTTAATCATCGGAAGTCTGATGATAAAGAATATTATGTTGGAAAAGCTCAGAAAAGTTGGAGCTGGAAAACAGATTGAGCTAACCACGAAGGAGACCAAGGACAAATACAAGGACCATATCCTATATTCAAAGAATCTAGGTAGTTCTGGATCTGATGAAATCTTTAGAGAATATCCTGCTCCGAATTCATGTTAAAATCTTGCGAAAAATTTTTCCTCATCAACCTTCTAACTTAGAAATTTCCAAAATATCATCATAAATATCTTCGATATTTCTGAAGATATTTTTCTAAATATTCTCGTCCGAAATTAGTTATCTCTTCGTGCTATCTATATTACATCATAAAGGAAACTACTTTAGTTTCTAAAATTCTTTAAAATTCGAGTTTAAATTATGAATGTTTTTGAAGTAGTGTTGGTAATTGATGCATGAGTTAGTATAATATAATGACACTTGATCAACGTGATTATATTAAAGTAAGTCATGCTGAGTTTCTAATTGAACGTGATGATTCACAGATCATAACGTCATCATGTGCCATGTTACATGACTCATTCATTCTACTTCACCTCTTAACATATCAAGAAAATATATTCTTTATAGTTCTATTCTCAGTGATTCTGGTAATTTGACAAATCAAATCGTGCCATTTCGATTTCCTTCTTAGAACATTAACAATGTTCATTTTGAAGTTTATATCTGCGAATTCTGAACCATTACAAGCGGTGTTTAATCGCAAGAAGAAGAAACGAAGGGACAAAGCTCCAAAATATAAGAGAAAATATAAAGCCCAATAACAACACGGAGGTTATAAACCGTAGATATTAATACGAATAACAACATAAAGACATGGTATAATTAAGAATAGTATCACCCCAAGGTAATTGTAGAAGTAAACAGATTCTTCTGATGGAAGATTGAAAAGAAGGATGACAGAAATGATAATTAGGGAAATATCAAGGATTAGAACGGGATTAAGCATTTTCACAATCTTTTGGATGTATGAACTAAGAAAGAAAGTATAGGAATGGTAAAAGATACGAAACGGGAGAAGTTAATTTATAGTGAAATATTTGATAAAGAAATCAAGGAAGATCTCCGCATTTAATTAGAGAATCCTAATTTCCTGATTCGACGAAGAATCAAATCTTTTAGATTTCGAAGATTTTCTTTAAATCCCTTGAATTCCGGAATTCAACCAAGACAACGTCAAAAGTTAAGACGAACCTTATTTTCCTAAATTCAACCATGACTAGTCAAAAGTATGATGAAATTTATCTATCTCATTTCACTATTTAGTGATAGCGCTTTGAGTAATCGAATCGTTTTATCTATATTAATCAATAATGATAAAACTCTATTTACCAACTCATATTCGTCATGAAAACATTTTTATTGTTAGCCATGACGACCACACTCAAATTTCGGGACGAAATTTCTTTAACGGGTAGGTACTGTGACGACCCGGGAATTTCCGACCAAATTTAAACTAAATCTTTATATAATTTCGACACGATAAGGAAAGTCTAAAAAATTTAGTCTTAAAATTTTAGAACTGTTATATGAATTCCTTTAACCTTTGACCAATCCCGACGATTCACGAACACTAGTTTGTAAATAAATATGTACATATAAATATAAAAATATGTATATATACAATATTCTGAATTAATAAGGTATACTTTAAACATTAGAATCAAAAAATGTAAAGTATGATACAAAAACAATCATGCTATTCATAAAACGGATCTATGTATATATATATATATATATATATATATATATATATATATATATATAATTTTTGTACACAATTAAGATACTATGTATATCGTATTAAATATTCGAACATGTTATATGAATATTACATAATTAATAATAGGTAATGTAATATATATTAAATGTAATTAGAAGTTAAACATATAATATTAATATATTTATTTCCATTGCTATCAATAAAATCAATATGAATATCAAAAGTAGTGTTAGTCATATTATTATTTTCAATAGATAATATAGGAAAGTTGATACATATAAATTGATGTGATATTATTGTTAACATTAATAATATCATTATTATATTATGATGAGTAATAAAAATTTGATTAAGATTATTATTATCAATACTTACTCATAATACTTGTTATTAGTATTATTTTACTATCAGTATTACATTATTTTGATATTTATTAAAAGAGTAATCATAATCTATAAATATAAATATAATTATCTAAATAAAAGAGAAACACAAATAAAAATATAAATATAAATACATAGATATGACAGATAAATAATTTCGGATAAACACAACAAGTATATGGAAATCGATGTGCAGAGTTTATATACCTACATATTTTTATAGAATGCAGATATATATATAAATATAGATATATAAATATATATATATATAAATAAGATAAAATCAGATATATTTTTAAGCGTATGAATTTATTATCTATCTTTATCAGATGTCTTATTTTATTCGGTCTCTCTGTTTACTTGTGATGTTATGTCGAATGCATATCCTCAAAAGTCAATTAACCGATTCCAATCCATATATACAGATCCAAGAATTAGTTTAACATCGCTCTCTCACTTTTATTTGTTTTTATTTTCTTCTGTCCTTGAGGAAAATTATGTGTCGATCAAATCGACTATATGATAAAGGAGTTGTTCGATATTTTTGATTAGCACATTAAATACATTCTTTAGCATCATTAACTGGAAGCATTTTGGTCTTAAATTAAAGTGGATTAAATCAAAAGGAAGCAAAGAACAGACCTTGGCTCTGTTCGCGTTTTTTTTTTAAAGGCTCAATTTCGAAATTTAATTGAAAATGTGGAATTGTAGTCTAGCTAGGAATCTTTCAATAAATCTATCTACAAAATTTCATAACCCAATTCTTATTATCGACAACGAATTTAAGAGTCAAAGGTATTTTCTAAAAAGTCAAAGATATGTGTTCATCCCCAAATTTGAATTCGTTTTAAGGTTTATGTTAAAATTGATCATTTAGAAAGTTTACATAAATGATTTAACACCTCTTTCATTTTATAATTATAGTCTAAAATGATTTGGAATTCGATATTTGAATTTGAGTTTGCTTTTGTTCTTCACGAATACAGTAGCATGTATTATATATATATATATATATATATATATATATATATATATATATATATATATATATATATATATATATATATATATATATATTTTTCGTTATGTTTAGTTTACACAATATAAATCATTACAGATAGTTTACAATAAAGTCTCAAGAATTAGATAAAACTTTAATTCGTATTTTATCTATGGATTGGGTCTCCTGGTCTATCACTGTTTTAAAGAAGAGGGAAGAAAGGAGAACCAGAAGAGTGAATGTAAATAAAATAGAATCTGGATGAAAGTAGATGATACGTGACAGATGAATGGTTGGGTACTTGTTGGGTTAGCGAGGGGTCTTGAGTTCAATCCTAGACTGGAACATTTTTTTTACAAAGCTTTTAAGGGAGTCTCTTTAGTTCTTCTATTATTATTATTATTATTATTATTATTATTATTATTATTATTATTATTATTATTATTATTATTATTATTATTATTATTATTATTATTATCATACTTAAAATATAACAATCATTATTGTTAATATTATTTATTAGTATAACTATCATTATTACCATTACTATTATTATGATTATTATTATTGTTATTATTACATTTATCATTATTGTTATTATTAGAGATTATTATAATTATTACTAAAAGTATCATTATTTTAATACTCTTATTATTGCTATTAATATTTGTATTAGTATTGTTAATTATTAAATCTATTATCCTGACTATCGTTTTTACTAAAAAAATTATTTTGATATTACTAAAACTATCATTTTTATTGTTATCAGTATTATCTATATCATTATTCCTAATAATTATGAATATGAAAATAAAAGTTTAATGGTATTATTAAAGATATACACATAAAAATAAAGATTTTATATAAATATATATAAATATATATTTACTACACATAACCTAACTATATAAATATTTATTATCTTAAATATATACACAAATTAAATATATATAATACATAATTTAAGATATAATATATAAATTCGTTCGATTACAATTATATTTGTTAATATATATATAACTGATATAGGTTCGTGAATCTGAGGTCAACCCTACATTTGTTTAATGTCGTCATATGTATTTTTACTAAAAAATACAGTATGGTGAGTTTCATTTGTTCCCTTTTACTCTTTACATTTTTGGGCTGAGAATACATGCAAATACTTTATTAACTATTTTACAATATTTAAATACGTGAGTTCATTTGATTCCCTTTTACTCTTTACATTTTTGGGACTGAGAATACATGCGCTGTTTTTACAACTGCTTTATTAAATGCTTTTGAAATATATTTTGAACTGCGAATACATGAAATGCTTTTATAAATGTTTGACGAGATAGACACAAGCAAAACATTCCTCGAATGAATTATTATGTAGACAGAAGTTCTGCGGATTATTGTTGAATTATGTGGACATGATAATTGCCACCGTTGAATTATGTGGATATGATAATTGCCACCATTGAAATATGTGGACATGATAATTGAATTATGTGGACATGATAATTGCCACCATTGAATTATGTGGACATGATAATTGCCACCAATTAATATGAATGTTATGTATCGAGAGAATGATTTTATACACAGGTTATGTGTATGTTATTTTTGTGCACAAGATATGTGTACGGTTACTAAGATTTATGAAAGATGATTTCGTACACGAGAAAGGTGTACTGTATTTAAAAGATATCGCATGTACATTACAGGTGGGTATAGGATTCGGGCCCATTTGTACCATGCATGATTTAAATCTTGTGGTCTATCAAAATGATGAATTTTATTGTTTTATGATAAACCTATGAACTCACCAACCTTTTGGTTGACACTTTAAAGCATGTTTATTCTCAGGTATGAAAATAATCTTCCGCTATTCTTTTTCTCATATTACAAGGAGTCGTTTATGGCATATAGGGGTCAGAACCTCGCAATGGGACCAACTGTTGAAGACTTCGTCCAGATGTATTAGGACGGGGCATTTCACATACTATGGGTATATACACTTCAATGATCAGCTCTTAGCAGCCCTTAATGAGTCATCAAACATGTGGGAATCATCATTTGGCAACTAGCATGAAATATCTCACAAAATTACAAAAATATTATAAATCATTCATGAATTATTTACAAGAAAACAAACTTACACATCCTTTATATCTAATCCATGAGTGACGACCAAAAACACATACAAACACTTTCATTCTTCAATTTTCTTCATCTAATTGATCTCTCTCAAGTTCTATCTTCAAGTTCTAAGTGTTCTTCATAAATTCTATAAGTTCTAGTTTCATAAAATCAAGAACACTTCCAAGTTTGCAAGTTTACTTCCAAGCTTTCTAATCCATTCCAAGTAATCATCTAAGTTCAAGGAACCCTTGTTACTTATAGTAGGTTATCATTCTAATACAAGGTAATACTCATATTCAAACTTTGATTCAATTTCTATAACTATAACTATCTTAAATCGAGTAGAAAATCTTACTTGAACTTGTTTTTGTGTCATGATTCTACATCGAGAACTTTCAAGCCATTCAAGATCCTTTGAAACTAGATCATTTCTTGTCACTTCCAGTAGGTTTACCTACTAAATTTGAGGTAGTAATGATGTTCATAACATCATTAGATTCATATATATATATATATATATATATATATATATATATATATATATATATATATATATATATATATATATATATAACTATCTTATTCAAAGATTTAAACTTGTAATCACTAGAACATAGTTTAGTTAATTCTAAACTTGTTCGTAAAAAAAGTTAATCCTTCTAACTTAACTTTTAAAATCAACAAAACACATGTTCTATATCTATATGATATGCTAACTTAATGATTTAAACCTGGAAACACGAAGAACAACGTAAAACCGGACATACGCCGTCGTAGTGAAACTGGGGGCTGTTTTGGGTTAGATAATTAAAAACTATGATAAACTTTGAATTAAAAGTTGTTCTTCTGGGAAAATGATTTTTCTTATGAACATGAAACTATATCCAAAAATCATGGTTACACTCAAATTGGAAGTATGTTTCTCAAAATGGTCATTAAGATGTCGTTTTTTCGACAGAAATGACTACCTCTTAAAAAATGACTTGTAACCTGTATTTCCGACCAAAAACTTATACTTTTTCTATTTAGTTTCATAAATTTCAGTTCATTATAAAACCATAGCAATTTGATTCACTCAAAACGGATTTGTAACGAAGAAATGATGGGTAAAACAAAATTGGATATTTTTGCTTGTTTTAGCTACGTGAAACTTTGTAACAAATCTATACTAACCATAACTTAACTAACTTATATTGTATTATACATGTATTCTAACATATATTATGTAACCTTGATAGACCATAGACACGTATACAATGTTTTGACATATCATATCGACGTCATCTATATATATTATTTGGAATAACCATAGACACTCTATATGCGGTAATATTCGAGTTAGCTATACAGGGTTGAGGTTTATTCCAAATAATATATATACTTTGAGTTGTGATCGAGTCTGAGACTTGTATACACTGCATCGTGGATTGATTCGAGATAATATATATTGATTTATTTCTGTACTACTAACTGTGGACAACTAATTGTGAACTAGGACTATTAACTTAACAAACTTAAATCATTAAAACGTAATAAAAAAATGTTGTGAATATATTTCGATCATACTTTGTTATATATGTATATATTAGTTATAGGTTCGTGAATCGACCAGTGGCCAAGTGTTATTTTTCGACGAAGGAAAAATTTGTGAAAGTGAGTTATAGTCTCACTTTTAAATCTAATATTTTTGGGATGAGAATACATGCAGTTTTATAAATGTTTTACAAAATAGACACAAGTACGCGAAACTACATTATATGGTTGGATTATCGAAATCGAATATCGCCCTTCAAGTCTGGTAACCTAAGAATTAGGGAAATGGCCCCTAATTGACGCAAATCCTAAAGATAGATCTATGGGGCCTAACAACCCCCATTCATGTCTATGGATGCCTTTAGTACTTCAAGATTATTATTATACAGACGTCGATGTCTGTGGAGATATTCTATGCATTATGGTTAATGTCGGTTACCAGGTGTTCAATCCATATGAATGATTTTTATGCAGATGGCTATATGCATGCATGATGTTTATGAGAAATGGAAATATGAAATCTTGTGGTCTATTATTACGATTTGATAAATATATAGGTTAAACCTATAACTCACCAACATTTTTATTGACGTTTAAAGCATGTTTATTCTCAGGTGATTATTAAGAGCTTCCACTGTTGCATGCTAAATAAAGACAGGATTGGAGTCTGCATGCCTGTATAACATTGTTTAAAAACTGCATTCGAAGACTTAAGTTGTTGTGTAATATTATTGTAAACTATTATGTAATAATCGTTTGAAAACGCTATATTTTAGATTATCATTATTTGATAATCTCCGTAATATTTTAAACCTTTATCGATAAAATAAAGGTTATGGTTTTTTTAAAAATCGAATGCAGTCTTTGAAAATAAAAACGTCTCATATAGAGGTCAAAACCTCGCAACGAAATCAATTAATATGAAACGTTTATAATCGATATGAACGGGACATTTCAGTTGGTATCCGAGTGTTAGTCTTAGAGAACCAGAAATTTGCATTAGTGTGTCTAACCGAGTTTGTTAGGATGCATTAGTGAGTCTGGACTTCGACCGTGTTTACTTGAAAAACGATTGCTTAACACTTTTTATTGGAAACTATATATTGTTAACATGTAAATATTATGTGCTATATTAATCTCTTAACGTGTTTGATATTGTGTGATAGATGTCTACCTCTAGTACAAATCCCATCGACTCACCTAATAATAATGAAGAGTCGAATGAATTGTGGAAAGATTCACAAAATCCGGAAGAAGAAGAAGAACCGGAAGAAGAGGAACCGGAAGAAGAGGAACCGAAAGAAGAAGAGGTTCCGGAGGAAGAAATATTAATAACTACTGAAAAACGATTAAATAAAAGAAAATCATCAAAAAATGGTCCAAAGTTAAAAATGGTTTGTGGTGTCTCCGCGGAGGAGGAAAAATATTTGGAAAATTACCAATTTTCTGATGAATCGGATCCCGACGAGGATTCTGATGATGTTATAGAAATTACCCCGACCCAAATTAAAAAAGCAAAAGAAAATAATAAGGGAAAAGGAATCAAAATAGAGAAACCTGATTCCAACCCCGATGAACTTTATGTTAACATGAAGTACCCTGGTGGGGTGTATCGTAAACACCCGTATTTCTTCAATTTTAACTATAACCCGGGAACATCTAAGCCACCAGGATTTTCTAAACCATTTGTGAAAAAGATGGCTCGTATTAGAGGGGAACCATGTATCCCTAGGAAATTAGCCAAACGAAATGAGTCCGAAGAGGAAGAAACAAGTGAGTTGGAATAAAGAGTTGTAATCATGTTGTGTAATATATGTATTGTAGTGTGCTTGTACTTATATGATATATGTAAAAATTGCTTGTATTGTTTGTTAATTATCTTTTACGAATCTAATCCTCGTCTATTTTACAGTATAAAACACAAAATGGATGTTAAGGATAGACTACCGAGTATTTTAGAAGACCTACCAGGGGATATGATTGATGAAATCTTGTCCAGAGTCGGTCAGAATTCATCAGCACAGTTACTTATGGCAAAATTAGTGTGTCGAACATTTTAAAGACGTTCCAGGCATGCCTTAGTTTATAAAAGGCTTTCCTTCGAGGGATGGGGTATATTACATTGGGGAGACCTTAAGTTACGCCGTGTTTTCTTTAAGGCATTAAGTGCGGGGAACCCAAATGTAATTTTACGCTACAGGTTGAGAGCCTATTTTGACTCCACATATCCCAATGTAGGACTTTGTTCTTTAAAAAGAGCTTCCAACATGCAACTTAAAGAAGCATGTTATGTTTACGTGTTAGTGATGTTCGTTTCTCACCAAAGTGAGAAAAAGAACATCGGATTGCAACTGTTAAATAAAACATTCCCACAAGTGACGGATTCAGTAGTTGGAGTGAGAGACAAGGTTTTCAGATTGTTACGGGGCTGTTGGGCATTACGTAACCCTCGTCCTTTGACGACATTACAACATGCTGTCTTGCCAACGACCACAACGGTTATTTTCTACAAGACAAAGGATGGGAAATAATACTAGTAAAATCCGAATGCATGACTTGTTTCTGGACTAATGAATTACGTGTCTTTATTGCCTTTGCTGAACGACTTGCGTATTAACTAGAACTGTCTTTACAACTGCCTTGTATCAAAGTCATTATGTGCTATATTTCATCCTGTATGTAAAATAGTGGTATTGTATGTTTGTAAAATATTGTATAAAAGTTTGAACGCGAAATATTGTTGTATTTAGTTTTTCATATAGAATCATAGTAGTTGAATTGTATATTAGCTACTAAGTATGAACTTAACGGGTAGGTACTACCCGAATTAAAACTATAAAACGCTAATATGAAGAAAAAGCTTTCATAAATAAGTTCATATTATGCTACGAAATACTATTGACTACTCTTAAATTCTATATGATTAACTCAATTCTTTTGGCTATTTTTGAAGGAAATGGCACCGACTACTCGTCAGAACTTGAACATGAGCGATGAAGACTTCCGTGTTTTCCTTGCAGCAAATATAGCCGCAATACAGGCTGCGATGCAAAATAACAATAACTCTAGATCTAGCAGTGGAACTAATTCCACAAGAAATCGTGTAGGATGTGTGATGACCCGGGAATTTCCGACCAAATTTTAAACTTAATCTTTATATATTTCCAACACGATAAGCAAAGTCTATTAAATCAAGTCTCAAAATGATTGGAACTATTTTTCATGAATGCATTTGACCTTGACTATTCCCGACGATTCACGAACAATTTGTTTGTATGTAAATATGTAATTAAATATTTATATATAAATGAAAGTGTAAATGATAATTAAAAATGATAAAATATAAGTCAATCATTTGAAATAAAAATGTAAAGTAATAATGCAGAATCATGGAGTTGTTAATAAAAGTAAGGCTATATATAAATAGATATGATCTTTAATATATTGTAATATATATCAAATATATAAATATTAAATATTCAATAAATATTAATATATGATTATTGAATATTATAAATTTAATATATTAAATGTAATTACAAGTTGAAATCTAGTTAAATCATCATTATTATATTCATTATTATTATAATATTAATATTTGTACTAATGATATATATTAAAAAGTATTTCATGGAAGTTAATACATAAGAATTGTTAGGTTAATATTATTATTAATATTACAGTTATCATGGTCAATATCATTATTATTATAATTAGTAATTATAATTATTACTAGATACCATTATCATTAATAATTAGTATTATTATTATAAATTATTATTATCTTTATCATTATAACTATTAGATAATGATAAAATTTATTATTAATCATTGATAACATTATTAATATCATTTTTAGTAATATTTGATAACACTAATATTATTATTATTACTCTATTTATTATTATCAATATTATTATTAGTATTTTAATATAATTATAATTATTAAATATTAATTATGAATATTAATTATATATATATATATATATATATATATATATATATATATATATATATATATATATATATATATATATATATATATATATATATATATATATATATATATATATATATATATATATACAGATACTATATATTAACCCGTAATATAACACATTAAAGAATCAAAACCAGTTCCTTTCATTGTCAAACTATTTTAGAAATTGTTTTAAGCCTGTAAACTAGTACAGATTAGTTACCTATCTATATCTGCTTTTGATTTTAGAATCCCTTTTTCTGTCCTTCCCTTTTATTTCCTTGTCGACTACTACGCTAGATAACAATCAAGTTATAATACAAACAATCAAGTTACTGCATCAAAAGAATCGGTTACTATCTGAATATAATCCTATCTTTACAATACAAATAGAAGAAAATCGGAAAAAGATCAAAGAACCATCGAAACCCTCTGTTCTTGGTTCAATTATTCAAAAGCTCAAATTCTTGTTGTAATTAAAGATCTAGTAATACTGTTCTGTTAGGAATGAGCAAACTAAGATTTCTGTAAGTTTTCAAGCTTCAAATCTTTATATTTAATTCTAATTCTGAAGTCAAACTTTAATTTCAAAAAGTCAAAGAAATTGTTCTTCGTGAAATTCGAACTTGTTTTGATGATTTGAGTTCAAGTGATGATCCAGAAAGTTTATAGAAACGTTTTACTACCTAATTCATGTTATAATTTTTATCTGAAATAATCTAGAATTTGAAATTTGATTATTAGTTCATACTTAAGAAAAAGCAATTGCTCAAATTCGATTTTAATTTCAAAATGTATAAATGTGGACTTGTTAGAAAACATGTGTTTAAACTATCTGCAAGATTTCAAACGCCAATTCTTTCTATTGATCGTTGATTTTAGAGTCAAAGTTTTATCTTAAAAAGTCAATCGATTGTTCTACAACCCAATTTGAATTTCCCGTTATAAGTCAAGTTCAATTGATGATGTTTGTGTATTCCAATAATCATTTAGAAAATATTTCATGAAGGGATCATAGTCCCAAAATCTCTTAATTTAAAAATCAAATATTTATTTTTTTCCTTTTCTTCGTGATACTGCAGTAGCAGTTTTCTTTTGTTTTGTTTTTTTTTTGTTTTATTTTTTTTGTATTAATCAAGTATAAACCTTACTAGTTTTATGATTGTTTCTAAAATTGTTGAAAAGTCCTAAAACGGTTTTGAGGTTATGAATTGGCTCGAGTTGAGTTAAACTGTGAGGTAGAAGAAACATAAACTGAAGAACACGGGTTTTATATAATCGGGGAGTGATTTAAATTAGAAAATTGAAGATAGCTGAATGGTGTGAGTTGTTGGTGTTATAAGAGGGGTCTCGGGTTCGAGTCCCGGCTTGGGTAGTTTGCTATTTTTTTGAGCATTTAAAAGGTAGTTCATTTATTATTATTATTATTATTATTATTATTATTATTATTATTATTATTATTATTATTATTATTATTATTATTATTATTATTATTATTATTATTATTATTATTATTATTATTATTATTATTATTATTGTTGTTGTTGTTGTTGTTGTTGTTGTTGATTTGTTATTGTTGTTGTTGTTATTATTATTTTTGTTATTGTTATTGTTATTGTTAGTAATAACTATTGTTATAATTGTTATTATTGTTAAAGTTATTATAATTACTTAGTATTATTATTATTAAGTATTAGGATTATTATTATTATTATTATTATCATTATTAGGAACATAATAAAAATTATCATTTTAACATTATAATTAGTGACAAAATAATGCAACTTATTATTATTTTTGTAAATATTAGTAATTGTACCATTCTTAGTACTATTATTATTACTATGAATATGTTTAGGATTATTATTATTATTATTATAAAACAATACAAGTTATTATTACTCTCACTAATATTAGTATAAATATCATTTTCGTAATTATTAGTTTTACTATTATTATTATAAACATAAGTATCAATTTTAACAATATCGTTATTAATATTAATATTATCAATATTAAGAAAGTTATTATTATTAGTAAATTATTATTATCAAAACTATCATTTTCGTTAGAAATAAATATTTTGTACCTAAAATATACTTAATACATATATTATAATTATATTAATAGTTTATATATCACATATCAAAAATAATAACATTATTTATATAAATACTTATATATAACGAATTAAGAATATTTTCATATAATACTAACCATAAATATATAGAGATATATTAATATAACAAAAAAAAATATAGATATTAAACATTTTAAATATATACACAACCTAAATAAGTATAGTATATAATTCAAGTTATAATATATAAACTTGTTCGAATACTATTATACATTTTAATATATATACAAATGATATAGGTTCGTGAATCCGAAGCCAACCCTGCATTGTTCGGTTGTTTAATGTCGTTATATGTATTTTTACTACAGAATACATTAGGTGAGTTTCATTTGCTCCCTTTTTAAATGCTTTTGCAATATATATTTTTGGGACTGAGAATACATGCGCTGCTTTTATAACTGTTTTACGAAATGGACACAAGTAATTGAAACTACATTATATGGTTGAATTATCGAAAGCGAATATGCCCCTTTTCATTAAGTCTGGTAATCTACGAATTAGGGAACAGACACCCTAATTGACGTGAATCCTAAAGATAGATCTATCGGGCCCAACAAGCCCCATCCAAAGTACCGGATGCTTTAGTACTTCGAAATTTATATCATGTTCGAAGGAGGATCCCAGAATGATGGGGATATTCTTATATACAAATTGTGAATGTCGGTTACCAGGTGTTCAATCCATATGAATGATATTTTTGTCTCTATGCATGGGACATATGTTTATGAGAAATGGAAATATGAAATCTTGTGGTCTATTAAAATTATGAAATGATTATTTATGCTAAACTAATGAACTCACCAACCTTTTGGTTGACACTTGAAAGCATGTTTATTCTCAGGTACGGAAGAAATCTTCCGCTGTGCGTTTGCTCATTTTAGAGACATTACTTGGAGTCATTCATGACATATTTCAAAAAACGTTGCATTCGAGTCGTTAAGTTCATCAAGATTATTATCAAGTCATTTATAGTTTGAATATATTATGAAATGGTATGCTTGTCGTCAACTTTCGATGTAATGAAAGTTTGTTTTTTTTTTTTAAACGAATGCAATGTTTGTAAAATGTATCATATAGAGGTCAAGTACCTCGCGATGTAATCAACTGTTGTGAATCGTTTATAATCGATATGGACTTCGTCCGGATGGATTAGGACGGGTCCTTTCAATTGGTATCAGAGCAGTGGTCTTAGCGAACCATGTCTGCATTAGTGTGTCTAACTGATAAGTCATTAGGATGCATTAGTGAGTCTGGACTTCGACCGTGTCTGCATGTCAAAAGTTTTTCTTATCATTTTGTGTCAAAAATTACCTACTTATCATTCTTAGAGAATCACTTGCTTATCATTCTTAGTCTAGACACGTTTTACTGCATTGACTGCATGAATAGTATATAGACAAAATTCATATCTTAGCGTATCTGCTACTTCATATCTTAGCGTATCTGTTACTGTAACTTTGCCTGACAACTTTCGTAGATTCCTCCGTAACTTATGGGATTTTAGTATTATATATGCATATGTAAATTATGTATTGCAGGGTACTAATCTACATCCTATAATCCATTTCTTATCGAAAATCCTTCATCTGATCGTATGAGATGAATCCTGCAACCAGTTCGAGTCCCTCAGATTCCGATAGCTATTCCGATAGTTATTCCAACTGCTATTCCAACATAGATGTTCACCTAAGCTCCGAAAACAGTGAAAGGACCCGTTCATATACATTATAAACAATTCACAATAGTTGATTACATCGCGAGGTATTTGACCTCTATATGATACATTTTACAAACATTGCATTCGTTTTTAAAAGACAAACTTTCTTTACAACGAAAGTTGACAGCATGCACACCATTTCATAATACATCCAACTATAATTGGCTTAATAATAATCTTGATGAACTCAATGACTCGAATGCAACGTCTTTCAAAATATGCCATGAATGACTCCAAGTAATATCCTTAAAATGAGCTAATGCACAGCGGAAGATTTCTTTAATACCTGAGAATAAACATGCTTTAAAGTGTCAACCAAAAGGTTGGTGAGTTCACAGGTTTATCATAACAATCATTTCAATATATTAATAGACCACAAGATTTCCGTTTATAAATATATGTACACTCGTAAGTGTATAAAAGTATTCTATAAGTTGTAGGCACCCGGTAACAAGCCTTAACGTTCATGTTTTACCCTCTGAAGTACACCAGATCAGGTGTGTTTAAAATAACTTCGAAGTACTAAAGCATCCCATAGTCAGGATGGGGTTTGTCAGGCCCAATAGATCTATCTTTAGGATTCGCGCCTACCGTACATAGACAAGTAGTTTAATGTTACCAAGCTAATGGTATATTTCTGGTTTAAACCCACGTAGAATTAGTTTTAGTACTTGTGCCTATTTCATAAAACATTTATAAAAACAGCGCATGTATTCTCAGTCCCAAAAATATATATAAAAGGGAGCAAATGAAACTCACAATACTGTATTTCGTAGTAAAAATACATATAACGTCATTTAATAAGTGCAAGGTTGGCCTCGGATTCACGAACGTATCAATATTGAGATTCAATATTGCAGGAAAGTACGTAGACGCAACGGAGATGATAAACACTAGATTGACCTCACGAGCATACCCATGAACCATACCCATCACCTCCATAGCTATAACCCATAATTTCCTTAGCTTCGACTCATTCAAAAAAACTATTTTGAAATCACTCGGACAGCACTCCGTCGTAATATTTTATGTATACTAATAATATCTTGAAATAATACAGAGCAAATATATATATATATATATATATATATATATATATATATATATATATATATATATATATATATATATATATATATATATATATATATATATATATATATATATATATATATATATATCAATTGAGAGAGTTTAGAGAAATATATTTTCAAGTTTCTCTAAAATAATGAAACCTATTGAATTCTATTTATAATAGATTTTTGAATTATAAAAGTGAATTATTAAAGTATGAATTATTAAAATGAATTATTAAAGTATGAATTATTAAAGTGAATTATTAAAGTATGAATTATTAAAGTGAATTATTAAAGTATGAATTATTAAAGTGAATTATTAAAGTATGAATTATTAAAGTGAATTATTAAAGTATGAATTATTAAAGTGAATTATTAAAGTATGAATTATTAAAGTTAAAGTAAAGTAAAAGTAAAGTAAAGGTAAAGTTAAAGTATAGTAAAAGTATAAAAAACTATGTATGTATAATACGCGTATAAATATATATAATATTAATTTAAATCGTTATATATATTTAATGAAATAAAATATAAATATCGTTATATTTATTATACTGGTTAAGTAATGAGTTGTCAAAAGTGATTCTAGATATTTATAAAAGTTATATACGTTTTAATAATAAAGTTCTTTTTAAACTGAAAACGTCTTTGTACGTTTGAAAATAGATTAATAGAATATTATGGAAACCAATTCTCCACTAACTTTTGTCTAACTTTTGTAAATGACACTTTTTGTTTTTATTTATAAATAGCTTTACAAATTATTCTGAATATCGTTAAGAGGAATAGATTTTCTCAAATCATAGTGGACCTCTCAACAGAGACTTGTAATCATAATTCAATGTTTCTGATAATTCAATCATTTAATATATTTTTTTTCGTCGAAAATCATATTGAAACAAATACGTTCGTGTAAAGTATTATACGTTTAATACTTTATTAATATTCTCAAGTTATAATATATATATACATATACATATCTATTTATATATAACGGTTCATGAATCGTCGGAATTTGGTCGAGGTTATAATGAATGTATGAACACAATTTAAAATTCTTGAGATTTAACTTAACAAACTTTGCTTATCGTGTCTGAATAATATAAAGATTAAAGTTTAAATTTGGTCGGAAATTTCCGGGTCGTCACAGTACCTACCCGTTAAAGAAATTTCGTTCCCGAAATTTGATAGAGGTCGTCATGACTAACAATGAGAATGTTATTATAACGATTATAGAGTTTTATCATGTTCAAGAAGAATGGATAAAATAATTCGATTACTCGAAGCGTATGAGTGAAGTTATCGTAAATGAATGAAATAAGATAATAGTGATTCGTCGTATCTTTTGACGTCATCACGATTGATCTCCGAAAAGAAAATCATTGTAATCTATATTGGATTTGATTATTCGGCGATTAAGGAAATTATGATCCTCTTCGAATTAATGCGATAATCCATTTTGATTTCTCTGTCGGATATTTCACTATAAATCCACCTCATTTGTTTTCTTACAACTCACACCTTCTCAACTCATATTTTAAAGTATTTGTCAATATGCTTCATCCAGTGCTGATTCTTAATATACTCCTCACTTTCATATCTGTCGCTCTTCTTTTTCATCTGCCTCCGGAAGAATCTATTTACTTCTACTATACTCTTGGTTTTATAGTTTTTTAGTTCTCCCGTGTCTTTATATTGCTATATACATTGATATATACGGTTTGTGATTTCTGGGTTGTTCTTCTATAATCATTGTCATCCACAGTTAATGCTCTCTTCTATTTGCTATGATTTATACTCCCATTTCTAGTTCGGAGCTTTTGTCCTTCCGTTTCTTCTTCTTGCGATTAAGCACCGCTTGTAATGGTCCAGAATTCGCAGATATAAATTTTGGAATGAACATTGTTAATGTTCTAGGAAGGAAATTGTAATGACACGATCTTGACTTGTCAAATTACCAGAATACCTCGAAAAAGGCCGAATCATCAAGAAATATTTTCTTGATATTTAGAGATCAAAGAGAATACAAGAGTCGTGTAACATAGCACATGATGACGTTATGATCTGTGAATCATCATGTTTCATTTAGAAACTCAGCATGAATTACTGTAATATAATCACGTTGATCAAGTGTCATTATATTATACTAACTCATGCTTCAGCTCCCAACACTTCTTCAAGAATATTCCTATTTTAAATTCGAATGTTTCAGAATTTAGAAACTAAAATAGTTTCTTTTATGATATAATACAAATAGCGCGAAGAGGTAAATGATTTCAGATAAGAATAATTATAAAAATATCTTCAGAAGTATGGATGATATTTATAATGAAAGATACGATGATATCTTAGAATGTCTAATATCAGAGGATGATGAAGGATATTGTCCGCAAGGGTTTAGAGTCAGGAGTAAGGTATTCGTTAATGACTTCAGCAAGTACTGAATCATTTGGATTCTTTGAAGGCAGGTTCAGCCTTTGTGATTTATCCACAACCTCATTCATACTTTGCTCAATCCGTTTTCCAGTTCCAAAGCTTCTCTTTTTCTGAGCTTTGCCAATATACTATCCTTTATCATCCAACTTTTTACTGTTAAGGTCGTTTACAGTTTTTGCTGCTTCATCAGCATTTTTCAAAATTTCGAGAACTGGTTCGCAGTTTAGGGTGTTTTTCAGAAATTTCTCATTCAAAGAATGTAAGTCTTGGAGGTAGACGTTGTGTGTATATGTAATTGTTGATGTAGACATGCTGCGAGGTTTCAAAATACTGATTGCTGATTCTCAATAATTGGTATGGCAATTCTTGTTATAAGGTACGAATGAGTATATGATAGGGTTTCGATAATTATAATGATTTTTTTTTTTTTTGGAAAGTCAAAGATCAATGAAGTTGTTGGTAAATTTATTGCTAATGTGGTGAATATAAACGATTCCCCGGTAACGTTGGCGAAAGGGCAACGTATCTATCGAGGTTATAATAAGACTTTTTTGATTGAGAAGTCGAAGATGACTTGCTGGAGCTGTGACAAAACTGTCTATTTTGAAACGGAATTGAAAAGTTATTTTAGCTAGTAAATGCCAAAGGGTCTAACACGGATACGTGTCGAACTATGACTTGGGTTTTGAGAGTTTTTCAAGTGTATAACTGTGGGTAACATGTGGTTGGATCATCATCTCGATTGTTCCTTAGTTGAAGTGTCTTCAGGAATTTCGAAGGGTTTGAGCACATATTGTAATCGTTAATACATATGATGTTCTAACACAGTTTTGAAGTCAAAGTATAGCTTTGAAAGATATAGGAATCTAAGAGTGATGATACTGGTTATATTTCGAATTGAATTATGCGATTTCAAAATCAGAATATGTAATTGAATTTGAATGAGTATGATTGTTTTGATTTATATGAAAGAATGGATATTGTTGTGAAAGTAGGGAGTATAGTTGATGATTGCTGAATCAGTTTCGAAAAATGTAATATATTAATTGTGAATTTATATATCTCTCGGGTATTACCTACCCGTTAAAAAAAAATTCACAATTAATATTTTGTACAAAAGAAGTTTATTACAGTCTTTATGAAAATATATGTGTATATTTTCTTTAGATGTAATATAGATTTAATGAGTTAATATTAAATTAAACTCATTTGTTTTATGGTTGGAACTAGAATTGAGTAATCCCTAAAACTTTATAAATTGCATAAGTATTTCTTCAATAATATTGAAATTATGAATCATTACTTTGTTATTTGTTGGTTTTCGTGAAATTCTTGTGAACTTCGCAAGGTACGAATGATGTTATTTGAAAAGTTTCGAGTACATCGATGATGAAAGCGTAAAATCAAACATATATTCGAATAATACACTTGATTTATTATAAATTGGATTTTTTATTGAATTGAGACAGAGATTGTAATTAACGATGGTTAAGTTGCGGACGAAGGACGTACATCATTGCATATTTGTAATATGAATTAACTGAGTAGTTAAGATTTACACATAATAGCTTAGTACGGGAAGATTTATTATGGTTTAAAAATTTATACATATAAAATATACATATAAATCTTTCGATTGGAAATGAGTTAATACTTCATAACTCGTTGATACAATATATTTGTTGTTGATTCATAATGATGTCCACAATGATTCTTGAACTGACAGAGTTTGTGATGTTACAGGTGCTGTTGATTCTGACGATACTGACGACACTGACTGTGTTGATGATGCTACGGTCCTGTTGATGCTGTTGGTAAAACAATTCTAGCTTGTAAATCGTACACCATTTTCGATCAAAGTTTCTACTCTACCATCTCCGTTCACTCATCCGATTTACGGTCAGAATTAAATAATCTCTAAGATTTTGGAGATTACATAACTTCCGCAGAGATATCTCTTCAATGAAGTTTATGAATTAATACTTCATCGTTTGTTGTTGTTGATATTCCTGAATATTTACAGGGCGTATGACGTTGATGTTTGAGATACATATTGTGATGTTGCGGTGTGGGATGTGGATGTTGTTGTTAGTGGTGGTGATGGTACTGTTGGTGTTGCTGATGGTGGTACTGTTTATGCTGCTGGTGCTGCTGCTGGTGTTTGTAACCTTTGCACCATATTCTCCAAAGCCACTACCCGAGCGCGAAGCTCGTTGACTTCTTCTATTACACCGGGGTGATTGTCGGGTCGGACGAGCGGATAAATAAAATCTAAGAATTTGGTGTAGTATGTAATCGTGACGAGATACTCTAGAAATAAGAGAGAAAATGGTGTTTCGGATAGGTTCGCCGGTAAGTGCTTCAGGTTCTTCGCCAAGAGGGCAATGTGGTGGATGGAAGGGATCACCTTCTTCTTGTCTCCAATGATTAAGGAGGCTACGAACCCATCCCCAATTCATCCAGAATAGATGATGACTAATTGGTTGATCCATTCCGGTCACACTGCTTTCGGAACTTGAGTGGGATTCCATTTCGGAATCCGAGGGACTTGAACTAATGACGAATTCCATTTCGTACGATTGAATAAAGAATTTTTCGATATGAAATGATTTTCCGGCTATCGGGTGGTATTCTAATTATATAGAGCAAAAGGTTTCGTAGATTACGGAGGAATTTACGGAATATGTCAGGCAAAGTTTACAGTAACAGATACGCTAAGATATGAATTAGCAGATACGCTAAGATATGAATTTTGTCTATACACTATTCATGCAATCAATGCAATAAGATGTGTCAAGACTAAGAATGATAATCAGGTAATTTCCGACAAGAATGATGAGCAAAACTTTTGAAATGCAGACACGGTCGAAGTCCAGACTCACTAATGCATCCTAACAACTATCGGTTAGACATACTAATGCAGACCTGGTTCGTTAAGACCACCGCTTTGATACCAACTGAAAGGACCCGTTCATATACACTATAAACGATTCACAATAGTTGATTACATCGCGAGGTATTTGACCTCTATATGATACATTTTACAAACATTGCATTCGTTTTTAAAAGACAAACTTTCTTTACAACGAAAGTTGACGGCATGCACACCATTTCATAATACATCCAACTATAATTGGCTTAATAATAATCTTGATGAACTCAATGACTCGAATGCAACGTATTTCAAAATATGCCATGAATGACTCCAAGTAATATCCTTAAAATGAGCTAATGCACAGCGGAAGATTTCTTTAATACCTGAGAATAAACATGCTTTAAAGTGTCAACCAAAAGGTTGGTGAGTTCACAGGTTTATCATAACAATCATTTCAATATGTTAATAGACCACAAGATTTCCGTTTATAAATATATGTACACTCGCAAGTGTATAAAAGTATTCTATAAGTTGTAGGCACCCGGTAACAAGCCTTAACGTTCATGTTTTACCCTCTGAAGTACACCAGATCAGGTGTGTTTAAAATAACCTCGAAGTACTAAAGCATCCCATAGTCAGGATGGGGTTTGTCAGGCCCAATAGATCTATCTTTAGGATTCGCGCCTACCGTACATAGACAAGTAGTTTAATGTTACCAAGCTAATGGTATATTTCTGGTTTAAACCCACGTAGAATTAGTTTTAGTACTTGTGCCTATTTCGTAAAACATTTATAAAAACAGGGCATGTATTCTCAGTCCCAAAAATATATATAAAATGAGCAAATGAAACTCACAATACTGTATTTCGTAGTAAAAATACATATAACGTCATTTAATAAGTGCAAGGTTGGCCTCGGATTCACGAACGTATCAATATTGAGATTCAATATTGCAGGAAAGTACGTAGATGCAACGGAGATGATAAACACTAGATTGACCTCACGAGCATACCCATGAACCATACCCATCACCTCCATAGCTATAACCCATAATTTCCTTAGCTTCGACTCATTCAAAAAAACTATTTTGAAATCACTCGGACAGCACTCCGTCGTAATATTTTATGTATACTAATAATATCTTGAAATAATACAGAGCAAATATATATATATATATATATATATATATATATATATATATATATATATATATATATATATATATATATATATATATATATATATATATATATATATATATATATATATATATATATATATATATATATCAATTGAGAGAGTTTAGAGAAATATATTTTCAAGTTTCTCTGAAATAATGAAACCTATTGAATTCTATTTATAATAGATTTTTGAATTATAAAAGTGAATTATTAAAGTATGAATTATTAAAGTAAATTATTAAAGTATGAATTATTAAAGTGAATTATTAAAGTATGAATTATTAAAGTGAATTATTAAAGTATGAATTATTAAAGTGAATTATTAAAGTATGAATTATTAAAGTGAATTATTAAAGTATGAATTATTAAAGTGAATTATTAAAGTATGAATTATTAAAGTTAAAGTAAAGTAAAAGTAAAGTAAAGGTAAAGTTAAAGTATAGTAAAAGTATAAAAAACTATGTATGTATAATACGCGTATAAATATATATAATATTAATTTAAATCGTTATATATATTTAATGAAATAAAATATAAATATCGTTATATTTATTATACTGGTTAAGTAATGAGTTGTCAAAAGTGATTCTAGATATTTATAAAAGTTATATACGTTTTAATAATAAAGTTCTTTTTAAACTGAAAACGTCTTTGTACGTTTGAAAATAGATTAATAGAATATTATGGAAACCAATTCTTCACTAACTTTTGTCTAACTTTCGTAAATGACACTTTTTGTTTTTATTTATAAATAGCTTTACAAATTATTCTGAATATCGTTAAGAGGAATAGATTTTCTCAAATCATAGTGGACCTCTCAACAGAGACTTGTAATCATAATTCAATGTTTCTGATAATTCAATCATTTAATATATTTTTTTTCGTCAAAAATCATATTGAAACAAATACGTTCGTGTAAAGTATTATACGTTTATTACTTTATTAATATTCTCAAGTTATAATATATATATACATATACATATCTATTTATATATAACGGTTCGTGAATCGTCGGAATTTGGTCGAGGTTATAATGAATGTATGAACACAGTTTAAAATTCTTGAGATTTAATTTAACAAACTTTGCTTATCGTGTCTGAATAATATAAAGATTAAAGTTTAAATTTGGTCGGAAATTTCCGGGTCGTCACAAACAGCGTCATCGGCATGATTCAACCAATCAGCCATTATCAATTCATCTGATAGGTTTGTAGTCGACTTAATTAATGGAAATGCGCAGAAGGTAATCCCTTCCACCAACCGAAATCACCTCTTGACAATGAACCTGAAGCGTTTACCGGTAAATCTGTTCGAGACACTATTTTCAGTCTCATTTCCAGGGTAACTCGACAAGATTATATTCTATCCACAATTCTGAACCTTATTCATCCGCTCGTTCCGACCGACAATCATCCTGGAGTAATAAGTCAACGAATTTCGCGCTCGAATAATCAATTCGGAGAATATGGTGCAAAATGTACCAGCTTCAGTAACATCACCGGCACCAACAGTACCATCAATAATAGCACCAACACCATCAACAATCCATGCTTCAATATCATCATCTGTACTTTGAGTATGATCTTCGTTTTACGTATCGTACTACCTCATTTATCTTCGTTCGACATGGCGAATATGTAATCTTTAAAGTTTTAGAGATTATTTATTCTAGTTCCAACCGAAAAGCAAATGAGTTTAATATCATATTAACTCATTAAATCCATGAATACATCTGAAGAAAATATATATGTATATATGTTTTCATAAAGATTGTAATTAAAAATTCGCTTGTACAAACTGTTAATGGTGAAAATATTTTAACGGGTAGGTAATACCCGAGGAATATTTAGATTTCACATTAATAAGTTACACTGTATATTCTTCGAATCTGATTCAACAGTCATCTACTATCCTATTTACATCCATAGATATACTTATCCGTTCACCGCAGAAAAAAACCAATTTCATTCAATTTCGTATTTGGATTTTGACTTATCAGAATTCAACAAGTGGCATAATGAAGAAATAATGGACACAATAAAAATTGATTAGAAACAGACTAACTAACAATATGAAATTTTGTTAAGAAACTACGCTAACAAGATCCTAGCTAACTGTTCCTAGCTAACTATTAATTCTGCATCACATTTTATTTTATCGCAATTTATTTATCGCAATTTATTTATCGCAATTTTATTTATCGTCATTTAATTTCTGTTATTTACTTTACGCATTTAATTTATCGTCATTTAATTTCTGTTATTTATTTTACGCACTTTAAATATCGGGACACGTATACAAGGTTTTGACATATCATATCGACGCATCTATATATATTATTTGGAATTAAAATAGACACTCTATATGCAGTAATGATCGAGTTCTCTATACAGGGTTGAGGTTGATTCTATAATAATATATATAGTTTGAGTTGTGATCGAGTCTGAGACATGTACACGGGTCACGATACGTATTAATTAATTCAAATATTATATATTAAACTTTATATGAATTATTGGACTGTTAACTGTGGACTATCGACTGTGGACTGCCAACATTGGACAATTAAAATGAATTAAAATACTGATTATAACATATGAAACTAAACAATTCTTCAAGTTTGCCACTTGAATTCATCTTAAACTTCATTTGTATCTCGACGATTACAATCTGCGTTCAAATCTATCATGATTCTTGAAACCTCTCAATGAAGAAACAACTGAGAAGATGAACCAACCACACTTCATCTATGGAAGAAAAGATTGACGCATATAATTATGCACCTGAAAACTCCTGGACTCTAAGTAAAAGTTTAACACGTGTCTGTGTTAGCTCCTTTAGCATTGTTATTACCGAAAATAACATTGCAACTCTTTTTCAAATTAGCCAATTTTATCACAGCTTCAGCAAATCAACTTCAACTTCCATTCGAATTAGCCTTATTATAACCTCGATATATAAGTTTGCCTGTCGTCATCGTTACCGGAGAATCGTTTATATTTCACCACATTAGCAGTAAAATTACCAGCAACTTCAATGAATTTGGACCTTTCGAAAAATCATTATATTCATTGAAACCCCATCTTGTATTCATTTATACCCTGTAACAATAATTGCCATACCAATTACTGGGAATCAGCAATCAGTATTTTGAATCTCGTAGCATTCCTTCATCAACAGTTATATGTGTACATATAACAATTATCTCCTAGAATTACGAGCTTTAATTCTGAAATTTTAAAAAGGCACCCAGTTTACGAATCAATACTCTGAATGTTGAAAAAGCTGAATGAAGCAGTAGAAACTGTAGGCAACCGTAAACGACCTTAGTCGTCGGAAATTTGATGATAAAGAATAATATGTTGGAAAAGCTCCGAAACGTTGGAACTAGAAAACGGATAGAGTTAACCATGAAGGACCAAGGACAAATACAAGGACCATACCCTATATTCAAAGAATCCAGATAATTTTGGATCCGTTGAAATCTTTAGAGAATATCTTGCTCCGAAGTCATGTTAAAATCTTGCGGAAAAATCTTTCTCCCTCAACCATCGAACTTAGAAATTCCAAAATATCATCATCAATATCTTCGATAATTCTGAGGATATTTTCATAAATATTCTCGTCCAAAATTATATACCTCTTCGTACTTCCTGTGTATCATTATATTGGAAATATTCAATAGAAAATTTAGTACCGAAAAGCAGATTATGCGAAACTATGAAGAAAGCAGTGGATAAATCACAAAGAATAAGTTTGACTTCAAAGAATCCAAATGATTCAATGTCTGTTAAAGTCTTTAGTGACTATCTTGCTCCTTACTCTAAACCCTTAGGGACAATATTGTTCATCATCCTCTGATCTTAGATATTCTAAGATATCATCATATCTCTCATTATAAATATCCTCGATATTTCTGAATATATTTTCATAACTAATCTTATCTGAAATCATTAATCTCTTCGTGCTATCAGTGGTACATCATATAGAAACTGTTAGTTTCTATATTCTGTAAACTTTCGAGCTTAAAATATGAATGTTATTGAAGTAATGTTGGGGACTGAAGCATGAGTTAGTATAATATAATGACACTTGATCAACGTGATTATATTACATTAAGTCATGCTGAGTTTCTAATGGGACGTGATGATTCACAGGTCATAACATCATCATGTGCCATGTTACATAACTCTTTCATTCTGTTTAACTTCTGAACATATCAAGAAAATATATTCTTGATAGTTCTATTCTCAGTGATTCAGGTATTTTGACAAAACAAATCGTGCTACTACCTTTCCTTTCTACCTTGTATATTATGATAATTCAAAACTCTATACCTACAAATTCTGGCCCATTACTTGCGAAAAGAAAACAAAAGCATGAAGCTCCGAAATAGAAAGGGGGTATAAATCGCAGCAAATAAGAGGGAGCATTAACTGTGAATGACAATGATTATAGAAGACAGAAGTCGGGACTTCGAAATATAAGGGAGAATTAAAAACACTATAACCCAAAGGGCGAAGTAGAAGAAAACAGATTCCTCCGGTGGAAGTTGGAAGAGGAGAATGATTGTTGTGACAGTAAGGATAAGGACAAGGATTAGAACTGGATTAAGCATTTTCACAATCTTTTGGATGTATGAACTAAGAAGGAAAGTATATAAATGGTGAAAATAATTGAACGGAAAAAGTTTAATTTATAATGGAAATATCAGACAGAGTAATCGAGGCAGATCACCGTATTTAATTATAGAGATCTTAATTTCCTTATTCGCCGAAGAATCAGATCTAATAGATTTCCAAGATTTTCTTTTAAATCCCTTGAATTCCGGAATTCAACCAAGGCAACGTCAAAAGTTAAAACGAAACTTCATTTAGTCATTTCACTCTTTTGTGATAGCTTCATTCATACGCTTCGATTAATCGAATCATTTTATCCATATTACTCAACGATGAAAAAACTTTATTTATCAACTCATATTCTTCATGATAACATTTTTATTATTAGCCATGACCACCTCACTCAAATTTTGGGACGAAATTTCTTTAACGGGTAGGTACTGTGATGACCCGGGAATTTCCGACCAAATTTTAAACTTAATCTTTATATATTTCCAACACGATAAGCAAAGTCTATTAAATCAAGTCTCAAAATGATTGGAACTATTTTTCATGAATGCATTTGACCTTGACTATTCCCGACGATTCACGAACAATTTGTTTGTATGTAAATATGTAATTAAATATTTATATATAAATGAAAGTGTAAATGATAATTAAAAATGATAAAATATAAGTTAATCATTTGAAATAAAAATGTAAAGTAATAATACAGAATCATTGAGTTGTTAATAAAAGTAAGGCTATATATAAATAGATATGATCTTTAATATATTGTAATATATATCAAATATATAAGTATTAAATATTCAATAATTATTAATATATGATTATTGAATATTATAAATTTAATATTAAATGTAATTACAAGTTGAAATCTAGTTGAATCATCATTATTATATTCATTATTATTATAATATTAATATTTGTACTAATGATATATATTAAAAAGCATTTCATGGAAGTTAATACATAAGAATTGTTAGGTTAATATTATTATTAATATTACAGTTACCATGGTCAATATCATTATTATTATCATTAGTAATTATAATTATTACTAGATACCATTATCATTAATAATTAGTATTATTATTTTAAATTATTATTATCTTTATCATTATAACTATTAGATAATGATAAAATTTATTATTAATCATTGATAACATTATTAATATCATTTTTAGTAATATTTGATAACACTAATATTATTATTATTACTCTATTTATTATTATCAATATTATTATTAGTATTTTAATATAATTATAATTATTAAATATTAATTATGAATATTAATTATATAATGATATATATATATATATATATATATATATATATATATATATATATATATATATATATATATATATATACAGATACTATATATTAACCCGTAATATAACACATTCAAGAATCAAAACCAGTTCCTTTCATTGTCAAACTGTTTTAGAAATTGTTTTAAGCCTGTAAACTAGTACAGATTAGTTACCTATCTATATCTGCTTTTGATTTTAGAATCCCTTTTTCTGTCATTCCCTTTTATTTCCTTGTCGACTACTACGCTAGATAACAATCAAGTTACTGCATCAAAAGAATCGGTTACTATCTGCATATAATCCTATCTTTACAATACAAATAGAAGAAAATCAGAAAAAGATCAAAGAACCATCGAAACCCTCTATTCTTGGTTCAATTATTCAAAAGCTCAAATTCTTGTTATAATTAAAGATCTAGTAATACTGTTCTGTTAGGAATGAGCAAACTAAGATTTCTGTAAGTTTTCAAGCTTCAAATCTTTTTATTTAATTCTAATTCTGAAGTCAAACTTTAATTTCAAAAAGTCAAAGAAATTGTTCTTCTTGAAATTCGAACTTGTTTTGATGATTTGAGTTCAAGTGATGATCGAGAAAGTTTTTAGAAATGTTTTACTACCTAATTCATGTTATAATTTTTATCTGAAACAATCTAGAATTTGAAATTTGATTATTAGTTCATACTTAAGAAATATGAAAAAGCAATTGCTCAAATTCAATTTTAATTTCAAAATGTATAAATGTGGACTTGTTAGAAAACACGTGTTTAAACTATCTGCAAGATTTCAAACGCCAATTCTTTCTATTGATCGTTGATTTTAGAGTCAAAGTTTTGTCTTAAAAAGTCAATCGATTGTTCTACAACCCAATTTGAATTTCCTGTTATAAGTCAAGTTCAATTGATGATGTTTGTGTATTCCAATAATCATTTAGAAAATATTTCATGAAGGGATCATAGTCCCAAAATCTCTTAATTTAAAAATCAAATATTTATTTTTTTCCTTTTCTTCGTGATACCTCAGTAGCAGTTTTCTTTTGTTTTTTTTTTCATTTTATTTTTTTTGTATTAATCAAGTATAAACCTTACTAGTTTTATGATTGTTTCTAAAATTGTTGAAAAGTCCTAAAACAGTTTTGAGGTTATGAATTGGCTCGAGTTGAGTTAAACTGTGAGGTAGAAGAAACATAAACTGAAGAACACGGGTTATATATAATCGGGGAGTGATTTAAATTAGAAAATTGAAGATAGCTGAATGGTGTGAGTTGTTGGTGTTATAAGAGGGGTCTCGGGTTCGAGTCCCGGCTTGGGTAGTTTACTATTTTTTTGAGCATTTAAAAGGTAGTTCATTTATTATTATTATTATTATTATTATTATTATTATTATTATTATTATTATTATTATTATTATTATTATTATTATTATTATTATTATTATTATTATTATTATTATTATTATTATTATTATTATTATTATTATTATTATTATTATTATTATTGTTGTTGTTGTTGTTGATTTGTTATTGTTGTTGTTGTTGTTATTATTATTTTTGTTATTGTTATTGTTATTGTTATTGTTATTGTTATTGTTAGTAATAACTATTATTGTTATAATTGTTATTATTATTAAAGTTATTATAATTACTTTGTATTATTATTATTATTATTATTATTAAGTATTAGGATTATTATTATTATTATTATTATCATTATTAGGAACATAATAAAAATTATCATTTTAACATTATAATTAGTGACAAAATAATGCAACTTATTATTATTTTTGTAAATATTAGTAATTGTACCATTCTTAGTACTATTATTATTACTATGAATATGTTTAGGATTATTATTATTGTTATTATAAAACAATACAAGTTATTATTACTCTCACTAATATTAGTATAAATATCATTTTCGTAATTATTAGTTTTACTATTATTATTATAAACATAAGTATCAATTTTAACAATATCGTTATTAATATTAATATTATCAATATTAAGAAAGTTATTATTATTAGTAAATTATTATTATCAAAACTATCATTTTCGTTAGAAATAAATATTTTGTACCTAAAATATACTTAATACATATATTATAATTATATTAATAGTTTATATATCACATATAAAAAATAATAACATTATTTATATAAATACTTATATATAACGAATTAAGAATATTTTCATATAATACTAACCATAAATATATAGAGATATATTAATATAACAAAAAAATATATAGATATTAAACATTTTAAATATATACACAACCTAAATAAGTATAGTATATAATTCAAGTTATAATATATAAACTTGTTTGAATACTATTATACATTTTAATGTATATACAAATGATATAGGTTCGTGAATCCGAGGCCAACCCTGCATTGTTCGGTTGTTTAATGTCGTTATATGTATTTTTACTACAAAATACATTAGGTGAGTTTCATTTGCTCCCTTTTTAAATGCTTTTGCAATATATATTTTTGGGACTGAGAATACATGCGCTGCTTTTATAACTGTTTTACGAAATGGACACAAGTAATTGAAACTACATTATAAGGTTGAATTATCGAAATCGAATATGCCCCTTTTTATTAAGTCTGGTAATCTAAGAATTAAGGAACAGACACCCTAATTGACGCGAATCTTAAAGATGGATCTATCGGGCCCAACAAGCCCCATCCAAAGTACCGGATGCTTTAGTACTTCAAAATTTATATCATGCCCGAAGGAGGATCCCGAAATGATGGGGATATTCTTATATACAAATTGTGAATGTCGGTTACCAGGTGTTCAATCCATATGAATGATATTTTTGTCTCTATGCATGGGACATATGTTTATGAGAAATAGAAATATGAAATCTTGTGGTCTATTAAAATTATGAAATGATTATTTATGCTAAACTAATGAACTCACCAACCTTTTGGTTGACACTTGAAAGCATGTTTATTCTCAGGTACGAAAGAAATCTTCCGCTGTGCGTTTGCTCATTTTAGAGACATTACTTGGAGTCATTCATGACATATTTCAAAAAACGTTGCATTCGAGTCGTTAAGTTCATCAAGATTATTATCAAGTCATTTATAGTTTGAATATATTATGAAATGGTATGCTTGTCGTCAACTTTCGATGTAATGAAAGTTTGTTTGTTTTTTAAACGAATGCAATGTTTGTAAAATGTCTCATATAGAGGTCAAGTACCTCGCGATGTAATCAACTGTTGTGAATCATTTATAATCGATATGGACTTCGTCCGGATGGATTAGGACGGGTCCTTTCAGGATGCTCCTACAAAGAATTCACTGCCTGTAAACCTCCGGAATTCGATGGAACCGAGGGTCCAATCGGA
This sequence comes from Rutidosis leptorrhynchoides, assembly GCF_046630445.1. NCBI lineage: Eukaryota > Viridiplantae > Streptophyta > Magnoliopsida > Asterales > Asteraceae > Rutidosis > Rutidosis leptorrhynchoides. The sequence continues at coordinate 162,826,913 of NC_092333.1, forward strand.
TTAAAATGGTAGACTGAGAAGGTCGAATTGGTGTTTGCCATAAGTAAGTGCACTGAAGAAGACAAAGTAAAGTACGCTACGCATACCTTCACAGGTACTGCGTTAACATGGTGGAACACCTATCTCGAGCAGGTGGGATAATATGCTGCTTACACATTACCGTGGTTAGCATTTAAAACATGATGAATGAACAGTATCGTCCCAGAAACGAGGTCAATAAACTTAAAGTAGAGCTTAGAGGGTTACGAACACAAGGATTTGATATTACCACATACGAACGACGATTCACAGAGTTGTGTTTATTGTGTCCAGGAGTGTTCGAAGATGAAGAAGAGACGATCGACGCGTTTGTAAAAGGGTTACCAGAAAGGATTCAGGAGGATGTGAGTTCACACGAGCCCACCTCTATACAAAAGGCAAGTCGAATGGCTCACAAACTCATAAATCAAATTGAGGGAAGAATTAAAGAACAGTCGGCCGAAGAAGCCAACACGAAACAAGTCAAGAGAAAGTGGGAAGAAAACAGTGACAAGAGTCACCAATACAACAACAACAACAATAATCGCAATCATAAACGTAACAACTACCACAACAACCGCAACTTTAACCGCAACAACAATAACAATCCCAACAACAACTACAACAACCGTTCCAACAATAATAACAACCGCAACAACAACAATCCCAACAATAACAACCAGAAGCAGAAACCATGCCAGAGGTGTGAAGGATACCATCCGACCGGGCTCTGTACGACATCGTGTACTAAGTGTAATAGAAAGGGCCATGGTGCGACGAAGTGTGAAGTTTATGGATCAGCAGCTAGAGGAACAAATAATGCCCACATTACTTTTTTCAGATGCGGGAATAAGGGCCACTACAGAACTATGTGCCCAAATCAGAAAAATAATAAAGGGCAAAACCAAGGAAGAGTCTTCAACATTAATGTGGTTGAAGCGCAGGAAGACCCTGAGCTTGTTACGGGTACGTTTCTTATTGACGATAAACCTGCTTATGTTTTATTTGATTCGGGTGTGGATAGAAGCTATATAAGTAGAGATTTTTGTGCTAAATTAAGTTGCCCATTAACGCCATTGGAGAATAAGTTTTTACTCGAATTAGCAAATGGTAAATTAATTACATCAGATAAAATATGTCAGAATCGAGAAATTAAACTGGTTAGCGAAACGTTTAAGATTGATTTGATACCAGTAGAGTTAGGAAGTTTTGATGTGATAATTGGCATGGATTGGTTGAAAAAGGAGAGAGCAGAGATCGTATGTTACATAAATGCAATTCGCATTGTACGAGAAAAAGAAAAACCCTTAATGGTGTATGGAGAAAAGAGCAACGCGAAGCTAAATCTTATTAGTAATTTGAAGGCGCAAAAACTAATAAGAAAAGGTTGCTATTCTGTTCTAGCACATGTCGAGAAAGTACAAACCGAAGAAAAGAACATCAATGATGTTCCAGTCGCAAAAGAATTTCCCGATGTATTTCTGAAAGAATTACCGGGACTACCTCCACACCGATCCGTTGAATTTCAAATAGACCTTGTACCAGGAGCTACACTAATAGCTCGTGCTCCATACAGACTTGCACCCAATGAAATGAAGGAACTCCAGAGTCAATTACAGGAACTTTTAGAGCGTGGTTTCATTCGACCAAGAACATCACCGTTGGGAGCTCCTGTTTTGTTTGTCAAAAAGAAAAATGGTACATTCAGGTTGTGTATCGACTACCGAGATTTGAACAAAGTCACCATCAAGAACCGCTACCTACTACCGAGAATTGATGACTTATTTGATCAACTACAAGGCTCGTCGGTTTATTCGAAGATCGATTTATGTTCTGGGCATCATCAAATGCGGGTGAAGGAGGATGATATTCCAAAGACTGCTTTCAGGACACCTTACGGTCATTACGAGTTTATGGTTATGCCGTTTAGATTAACTAACGCACCAGCTGTGTTCATGGACCTCATGAACTGAGTGTGTGGACCATATCTTGACAAGTTTGTCATTGTCTTCATCGATGACATACTTATTTACTCAAAGAATGATCAAGAGCACGGAGAACATTTGAGAAAAGTGCTAGAGTTGTTGAGGAAAGAAAAACTGTACGCTAAGTTTTCAAAGTGTGCATTTTGGTTGAAAGAAGTTCAATTCCTCGGCCACGTAGTGAACAAAGAAGGTATTCAGGTGGATCCGTCCAAGATTGAAACCGTTGAAAACTGGGAAACCCCGAAAACTCCGAAGCATATACGCCAATTTTTAGGATTGGCTGGTTACTACAGAAGATTCATCCAAGATTTTTCCAAAATAGCAAAACCCTTGACTGCATTAACGCATAAAGGGAAGAAATTTGAATGGAAGGATGAACAAGAGAAAGTGTTTCGATTATTGAAGAAAAAGCTAACTATGGCACCTATATTGTCATTGCCAGAAGGGAATGATGATTTTGTGATTTATTGTGATGCCTCAAAGCAAGGCCTCGGTTGTGTATTAATGCAATGAACGAAGGTAATTGCTTATGAAATTGAAGATTCACGAGCAAAATTATACGACTCACGATTTGGAATTGGGCGCTGTTGTTTTTGCATTAAAGACATGGAGGAAATATTTATATGGGGTCAAAAGTATTATATATACCGACCACAAAAGCCTCCAACACATATTTGATCAGAAATAACTGAACATGAGGCAGCGTAGGTGGATTGAGTTGTTGAATGATTACGACTTTGAAATTCGTTACCACCCGGGGAAGGCAAATGTGGTGGCCGACGCCTTGAGCAGAAAGGACAGGGAACCTATTCGAGTAAAAGCTATGAATATAATTATTCATACTAACCTTACTACTTAAATAAAGGAGGCGCAATAGGGAGTTTTGAAAGAGGGAAATTTGAAGAATGAAATACCCAAAGGATCGGGGATACATCTTAATATTCGGGAAGACGGAACCCGGAATAGAGATGAATGAATTTGGGTACCAAAGTTTGGAGATATGAGAGAAATGGTACTTAGAGAAGCACATAAAACCAGATACTCAATACATCCCAGAGCGGGAAAGATGTACCGAGATCTCAAGAAACACTTTTGTTGGCCGGGTATGAAAGCCAATATTGCTAGATACGTAGGAGAATGTTTGACGTGTTCTAAGGTCAAAGATGAACATCAGAAACCATCAGGTCTACTTCAACAACCCGAAATCCCAGAATGGAAATGGAAAAACATTACCATGGATTTCATTACTAAACTACCAAGGACTGCAAGTGGTTATGATACTATTTGGGTAATAGTCGATCGTCTTACCAAGTCAGTACACTTTCTACCAATGCGAGAAGAAGATAAAATGGAAAAATTGGCACGATTATACTTGAAGGAAGTCATCTCCAGACATGGAATACCAGTCTCTATTATCTCTGATAGGGATGGGAGATTTGGTTTAAGGTTTTGGCAGACGTTACAACAAGCATTGGGGACTCGTCTAGACATGAGTACTGCCTATCATCCACACACTGATGGGCAAAGTGAAAGGACGATACAAACCCTTGAAGACATGCTACGAGCATGTGTTTTAATTTTGGGAACAGTTGGGATCGACATCTACCGTTAGCAGAATTTTCCTGCAACAACAGTTACCACTCGAGTATTGAGATGGAGTCGTTTGAGGCACTTTATGATAGAAATTGCAGGTCTCCGATTTATTGGAATGAGGTGGGGGATAGACAAATTACGGGTCCAGAGATAATCCGAGAAACTACCGAGAAAATCATTCAAATTCAACAACGGTTAAAAACTGCCCAGAGTCGACAAAAGAGCTACGCAGACAGTAAAAGAAAAGATATAGAATTTGAATTTGGCGAAATGGTCATGCTTAAAGTATCACCTTGGAAAGGCGTTGTTCATTTTGGAAAGCGGGGGAAACTAAACCCGAGATACATTGGGCCATTTAAGATTATTGATCGTGTCGGACCGGTAGCTTATCAACTTGAATTACCTCAACAACTCGCCAATGTACATAATACTTTTCACGTCTCGAATATGAAGAAATGCTTAGACAAAGAAGATCTCACTATTCCTTTAGACGAAATCCAAATCAATGAAAAACTTCAATTCATTGAAGAACCCGTCGAAATAATGGATCGTGAGGTTAAACGACTTAAGCAAAATAAAATGCCAATCGTTAAGGTTTGATGGAATGCTCGTAGAGGACCCGAGTTCACCTTGGAACGTGAAGATCAGATGAAGAAGAAATACCCACGCTTATTTCCAGATGATGCGTCAACACCTCCAAATTCTTAAAATTTCGGGACGAAATTTATTTAATGGGTAGGTAACCCGAACTTTTCCATGTTTATATATATTAAATGAAATTGATATTTACATGATTAAATGTTTCCAACATGTTAAGCAATCAAACTTGTTAAGACTTGATTATTTGAAATGAGTTTCATGTAGACAATTGACCACCCAAGTTGACCGGCGATTCATGAACGTTAAAACTTGTAAAAACGACATGACGATATATATATGAATACATATATATATATATATATATATATATATATATATATATATATATATATATATATATATATATATATATATATATATATATATATATATATATATATATATATATATATTTAACATGATATTATGATAAGTAAGTATCTTACAAAGTATATTAACAAAGGGTTATATGCATAAAATGAAACTACCGAATTAAAGAAACTCAAAACGATATATATTACGATTATCGTTATAACAACGTTTAATTAAAATAAATACATATGAATTGTATTAAGATATGAACACATTATGTTTAACATGATAAAATGATAATTAATTATATCATTAAGTGTATTAAAAATGAACTACACAAGTAAGATGAGACTACTAACTTAAGGATTTCGAAACAATATATATATGTAACGATTATCGTTGTAATAGTATTTTAACATATATATATATATATATATATATATATATATATATATATATATATATATATATATATATATATATATATATATATATATATATATATATATATATATATATATATATATTCATACACCATGTTATCATGTTAACATAACAATTTAACATCTTATTTAAGTATAATAACAATGGATTAATTACATTTAACAAGATCGTTAACTTAAAGGTTTCGAAACAACACTTACATGTAATGACTAACGATGACTTAACGACTCAGTTAAAATGTATATACATGTAGTATATTAAGATGTATAATTATACTTTTGGAAGACTTCAAGACATATATCAAAACACTCATACTTAACAAAAATGGTTACAATTACATTTCCATTCATTTTCATCAACAATTCTACTCGTACTTAATCCGTATTCGTACTCGTACAATACCCAGCTCCTAGATGTACATACTATTGGTATATACACTTCAATGATCAGCTCTTAGTGGCCCTTAATGAGTCAGCAAACATGTGAGAACCATCATTTGGCAACTAGCATGAAATATCTTACAAAATTACAAAAAATATTATAAATCATTCATGAATTTTTCACAAGAAAACAAACTTACACATCCTTTATATCTAATCCATGAGTCACGACCAAAAACACATACAAACACTTTCATTCTTTAATTTTCTTCATCTAATTGATCTCTCTCAAGTTCTATCTTCAAGTTCTAAGTGTTCTTCATAAATTCTATAAGTTCTAGTTTCATAAAATCAAGAACACTTCCAAGTTTGCAAGTTTACTTCCAAGCTTTCTAATCCATTCCAAGGAATCATCTAAGTTCAAGGAACCCTTGTTAATTACAGTAGGTTATCATTCTAATACAAAGTAATACTCATATTCAAACTTTGATTCAATTTGTATAACTATAACTATCTTAATTCGAGTAGAAAATCTTACTTGAACTTGTTTTTATGTCATGATTCTACTTCGAGAACTTTCAAGCCATCCAAGATCCTTTAAAGCTAGATCATTTCTTGTCACTTCCAGTAGGTTTACCTACTAAATTTGAGGTAGTAATGATGTTCATAATATCATTCGATTTATATATATATATATATATATATATATATATATATATATATATATATATATATATATATATATAACTATCTTATTCGAAGATTTAAACTTGTAATCACTAGAACATAGTTTAGTTAATTCTAAACTTGTTCTGTTTAGTTAAAACCTGGAAACACGAAGAACACCGTAAAACCGGACATACGCCGTCGTAATGAAACCGGGAGCTGTTTTGGGTTAGATAATTAAAAACTATGATAAACTTTGAATTAAAAGTTGTGCTTCTGGGAAAATAATTTTTTTATGAACATGAAACTATATCCAAAAATCATGGTTAAACTCAAAGTGGAAGTATGTTTTTCAAAATGGTCATCAAGATGTCGTTCTTTCGACAGAAATGACTACCTCTTACAAAAATGACTTGTAACCTGTATTTCTGACTAAAACTTATACTTTTTCTGTTTAGTTTCATAAATTTCAGTTCATTATGAAACCATAGCAATTTGATTCACTCAAAAAGGATTTGTAACGAGGAAATGATGGGTAAAACAAAATTGGATATTTTTTGCTTGTTTTAGCTACGTGAAACTTTGTAAAAAATCTATACTAACCATAACTTAACTAACTTATATTGTATTATACATGTATTCTAACATATATTATGTAATCTTGATAGACCATAGACACGTATACAATGTTTTGACATATCATATCGACGTCATTTATATATATTATTTGGAATAACCATAGACACTCTATATGCGGTAATGTTCGAGTTAGCTATACAGGGTTGAGGTTGATTCCAAATAATATATATACTTTGAGTTGTGATCGAGTCTGAGACTTGTATACACTGGGTCGTGGATTGATTCGAGATAATATATATTGATTTATTTCTGTACTACTAACTGTGGACAACTAATTGTGAACTACTAACGTTGGACTATTAACTTAACAAACTTAAATGATTAAAATGTAATAAAAAATGTTGTGAATATATTTCGATCATACTTTGATATATATGTATATATTTGTTATAGGTTCGTGAATCGACCAGTGGGCAAGTGTTATTTTTCGACGAAGGAAAAATTTGTGAAAGTGAGTTATAGTCCCACTTTTAAATCTAATATTTTTGGGATAAGAATACATGCAGTTTTATAACTGTTTTACAAAATAGACACAAGTACGCGAAACTACATTATATGGTTGGATTATCGAAATCGAATATCGCCCTTCAAGTCTGGTAACCTAAGAATTAGGGAAATGGCCCCTAATTGACGCGAATCCTAAAGATAGATCTATTGGGCCTAACAACCCCCATTCATGTCTATGGATGCCTTTAGTACTTTGAGATTATTATTATACAGACGTCGATGTCTGTGGGGATATTCTATGCATTATGGTTAATATCGGTTACCAGGTGTTCAATCCATATGAATGATTTTTATGCAGATGGCTATATGCATGCATGATGTTTATGAGAAATGGAAATATGAAATATTGTGGTCTATTATTATGATTTGATAAATATATAGGTTAAACCTATAACTCACCAACATTTTTGTTGATGTTTAAAGCATGTTTATTCTCATGTGATTATTAAGAGCTTCCGCTGTTGCATGCTAAATAAAGACAGGATTGGAGTCTGCATGCTTGTATAATATTATTTAAAAACTGCATTCGAAGACTTAAGTTGTTGTGTAATATTATTGTAAACCATTATGTAATAATCGTGTGAAAACGCTATATTTTAGATTATCATTATTTGATAATCTCCGTAATATTTTAATCCTTTATCGATAAAATAAAGGTTATGGTTTGTTTTAAAAATTGAATGCAGTCTTTGAAAATAAAAATGTCTCATATAGAGGTCAAAACCTCACAAAAAAATCAATTAATATGAAACGTTTATAATCGATATGAACAGGACATTTCAAATTATGTTCCTAAGCGTAGACTGGTTTATATCCCTACACTCATGCTAGAGAAATACATTTTAATGCTTGAGAATGAAGTGTTTAACAAACCTAGTTCTAGCATTATTACCATAAATGAGGTGTTTGATGAACCAACTTTTGATGTGAAACCAATTCTACCGGCCTTACCTGCATGTTCTATTTCTGATGATGTTTTCTGTGAAGACCTAGCACATGAACTAACTGTCTTCTTTGAGACAGAATCCTTAGGTCAAAATTCTTTAGATGAAAAGATAGAACCTCGAAATGAACCAATTGTTGAACCTTTGATAGATTTTAATGCAAAAATTGATCCTATGAATAAATTTTATGCAAACATACCTGCTTACGTAATTTGAGTCGTATATTAGATATACTTGAAAAGGAGAATGTTGAATTGCAACTTAAGTGTAAATCTTTAGAACAAATGCTTGCTTTGTGTGATAAATTACCTCTACTTCCTAAGAAAGAATGTACTTATGCTTTTAAGGAAGGAGAAGTGATAGTTTTTGCTGAGGAATTATGTCTTGAGATTAAAAGCTTAAAACAAAAGATAATTCAACTGAAACAGGCTAACACATTTAAGCAACCATCTGCCGTTGAAACCAATGTGTCTGAATGTGTTGGTGGGATTACTAAGAAGGGGAAAGGGTTAACAACATCTAAAGATGCTAAACCCATTACTATTCTTAAAAATCCTCTACGTTCTCAATTTGGTAACCGTATTTCAAAAGTTGTACCTTCAACGCAATTTTGTTGCTCAGAAAGTTCATTCTCATAATGGTTCTGTGTCAATCAAAAAGATTCCTATGATTCCAATGTCAATTAAATCAAAAGAGAGTCTTTTAAATAAATTAGTCAAGTCTAAACAACACACAAGTCCTAAACCTGGTTTGAGTGAGTATGATGCAAAGGAACGTAAAATCAAATTGGAAATTTTGCAAAATCAATCATCTCTTGTGTCAACTGAAAAGTTTGGACGTCTAACTAACAGAGGTGTTTTCCGTGTCACAGGTCATAATTCAAACTTGACTTACAAGTCTGTATGGGTTCCTAAGTCAACGACTAAGAAAGTAGTAAACAAACTAAAGAAATCTGCTAGTCGACCTAGGAAGTCATCACATGTATTTCAATTTTCTTCTGTGAACAAAACATCTGCATGGAATAAGTTGTGTGTTAAGACTTCTGATAATGATGTAAAACTTGATATTGCGTATGATGCTTCATGTAACGTGGTTTTAAATGATGTTTTATTGTCTAAATTGCATGATGATATACGTGATTATCTCATTGTTGATCTAAAGTTTATTGTTGGTACTAACCGTAGAGGACCCAAGAAACTTTGGGTACCTAAACTCTAGGAAATTAACGTTTACAGGGTTTCGACGTTTGTGTTTGGTATATCGATTCCGGTTGCTCTCGACACATGACGGGCGATAAATCCCTGCTTGTCAATTTCGTTGACAAATTCCTAGGAATGGTTACATTCGAAAACGATGAGATTGCAGCGATAACAGGATATGGAGATTATGTGAAAAATGGCATAACGATCAAACGGGTCTGATATGTTTAGGGTTTGGAGTGCAGTTTGTTTAGTGTCAGTCAATTTTGTGACGGAAATCTCAAAGTTCTATTTGAGCGTCATCAATGCTCGGTGCAATCCACCAATGGAAATGATCACCTTGTTGGTAAACGTTGTGCTTCACTATATACTATTGACCTCAATGATGCACCATCACATGGAAACATGTGTTTGGCTACCCGTTCGACAAAAGAAAATTCATGGTTATTGCATCACCGGATGTCACACCTGAATTACAAGGGTATTAATCAGCTGGTCTCCAAAGACTTAGTTGATGGTATTCCTAGCTTTCAGTATGATAAGCATCATGTGTGTCCATCATGTGCGATGGGTAAGCTGAAACGGACCAATCATCCACTTAAGCAAAACCCAAGTACTTCATCGTCTTTGCAATTATTGCATATGGACTTATGTGGACTGATGTTATGGGAGGTGTATATGAAATAGCTTTATTTTTACTAGGAAATACTATTAAATACGGTACAATTTTACACAAGATATTTATTTATTTATAGAATGGATATACCTAAACCTTGCTACAACACTTATAGGCAGTGTACCTAATTGTACAGTAGTGTAGTTTTTAGTAAGTCCGGTTCGTTCCACAGGGAATCTTTTAAACAAAGCTTCACGCTATATTAGTTTTAATTTATAAAAATACAAATATATATAAGTAATATTATTATTATAAAAGGGGGTTTTTACCGTTTAATGACCGGTTTGTCGATTTTAAAACTTTAGTCGCAGTTAAAACCTAATGTAAAAATATTAAATAAATAAAAGACTTAATTTAAAGCGTAAAATAAATAACGATAATGAAATTGCGATAAATAAAAGTGCGATAAAATAAACTTGCGATAATTAAAGAGTACGATAATTAAAAGTGCAATTAAATACAATGACAATAAATAAAAGTGCGATAATTAAAAGTGCAATTAAATATGAAAATAAAGAAATTATACTTATTTAAACTTCCGTAATCATGATGTTTGACGTGTTGATTTTAGTTTATTCCCATGGGTTAATTGTTCTTTGTCCCGGATTATTTAATATGTCCGTCTGGGTTTTGTCCATAACAGTCCATCAGTCATAAATATAAAGTGCGAGTGTCCTCGTCAAATTATCCTTATACCCGAAGTCAAATATTCCAACTAATTGGGGACTTAAACTGTAACAAGGTTTTAATACTTTGTTTAATAATTACACCAGGATATCGACTGCGTGTAACCCAAGGTTTTAATACTTTGTTAACAATTCCGCCAAGTGTCCTTGTACATAATTTCACCCTTGTTTTAATAAATCTATTAACTATTAATCCATTCCCGTGTCCGGTTAAATGAACAATTATTCATACATATAAATATCCCGCCCATCGTGTCCGATTGAGTGTATATGGTTATTTATAGGTACGTCCAATTATAAATCTTTATATTAAAATTAACAAACTATCATTTAGTTAAACAAATATAAAGCCCATTAATAGCCCATAGTCTAATTTCCACAAGTGTCGTTCTTTTGTCCAAACTCCAATTATGGTACAAAGCCCAATTACCCAATTTTAGTATTTAACCCAACATCATGATTACTTCGTTTTAAATAAGCATAATAATAACTTAGCTACGAGACATTAAATTAAAAAGGTTGAACATAACTTACAATGATTAAAAATAGCGTAGCGTTACACGGACAGAATTTCGACTTACACCCTTACAATATTCGCTAACATACTCTTATTATTAGAAATTAAAATTAAAATTAAAATTAAAATTAATATATATATATATATATATATATATATATATATATATATATATATATATATATATATATATATATATATATATATATATATATATCTTACGTATGAATGAAGAAGAAAAAGATGTGTAAAAATCGGCCGAATGTTCGGCCTTTTATAGGCCCACGTAATACTGTTTGACCTCCGCGAGTGCGGAGGTTTTTGTCTTCAAAGCTCCGCGACTGCGGAGCCCCTGATTCTGGCTAACATTAGTTTGGCTCCTAGCTTGCCGACGGATTTTATTATATAAATATAATATAAATATATAATTTATATAATTAATTATATATTATATTATATTTATATACATAATTAATTTGCAACTTTCGGTCCGTTGCGTCGTACGTTGAAAGTTGGTTCATGTCTCGGTTTTGGATTTTCGAACGTCCTTTAGTATAATTTAATATCTTGTACTTTGCGTTTTGCGGCTTGTACTCTTGTCATTTTTAGGCGTTCCTCATCAACAATTTGAACCTCTTTGCTTGTACATTGTACTTTTTAGCTTTTTGGTCGTTTGCGTCTTCAATTTGTCGAATCTGACTTTTGTCTTCACCTTTTAATATTTAAACGAATATTCCTTGTAAATAGGACAACTGCAACTAAAAGCTTGTCTTTCTTGAGGGATAATGCTATGAAATATATGTTCGTTTTTAGCATTATCAAATATTCCCACACTTGAGCGTTGCTTGTCCTCAAGCAATATAGTTTTGAAATATACTAGAATCACTTCTTTATTCTTCACACTTTGTACATCAGTGATTTCTATACGGCGGTATGAACAATGGTAGTAACATTATGGTTTACAGTCCCACATGACTATAAAAATTTAGATCCATAAGGAAATTGGATCTTTATGAAAACATTTGATCTTTTGAAAATTAAATCTAGCTTTTACCCTAGATAAGTTTTCCGGAATAACCCTTCACCGGTGTTTGCAAATTCTTTTTGTGGGTTTGGTGGGTTTCATATTTGAAATTTTTAGCTCAAAACTTGCGGTTTTGTGTCACCTGAAAGGACCCGTTCATATACATTATAAACGATTCACAATCGTTGATTACATTGCGAGGTATTTGACCTCTATATGATACATTTTACAAACATTGCATTCGTTTTTAAAAGACAAACTTTCTTTACATCAAAAATTGACAGGCATGCATACCATTTCATAATATCCACTATCCAACTATAAATTGATTTAATAATAATCTTTGATGAACTCAATGACTCGAATGCAACGTTCTTCGAAATATGCTATGAAAGACTCCAAGTAATATCTTTAAAATGAGCAAATGCACAGCGGAAGATTTCTTTAACACCTGAGAATAAACATGCTTTAAAGTGTCAACCAAAAGGTTGGTGAGTTCATTAGTTTATCATAATCATTTATTTCCATAATTTTAATAGACCACAAGAATTTCATTTCCAGTTCTCATAAATATACGTCCCATGCATAGAGACAAAAATAATCATTCATATGGTGAACACCTGGTAACCGACATTAACTAGATACATATAAGAATATCCCCTATCATTCCGGGATCCTCCTTCGGACATGATATAAATTTCGAAGTACTAAAGCATCCGGTACTTTGGATGGGGTTTGTTAGGCCCAATAGATCTATCTTTAGGATTCGCGTCAATTAGGGTGTCTGTTCCCTAATTCTTAGATTACCAGACTTTAATAAAAAGGGGCATATTCAATTTCGATCATTCAACCATACAATGTAGTTTCAATTACTTGTGTCTATTTCGTAAAACAGTTATAAAAACAGCGCATGTATTCTCAGTCCCAAAAATATATATTGCGAAAGCATTTAAAAAGGGATTAATGAAACTCACCATACTGTATTTCGTAGTAAAAATACATATAACGTCATTGAACAAGTGCAAGGTTGGCCTCGGATTCACGAATCTAAATTAATTATATATAATTATGTGTTGGTCAATATTTGTCTAACAAATTAGATCAAGTCATAGTGTACCACAATCCTAATGCTCGAGACTAATATGCAAAAGTCAACAAAAGTAAATTTGACTCAAAATAATTTCCAAAAATCTATACATGATTAATATATAGTTTAAATATCGTCATTTTATATTTTTAAATATTTTTAAAAGATTTATTAGAGTAATAATATAATTTATTTATTAATAAATAAAATTTTATATTTAATTTATGTAATAAAATATACTTTTATATATATTAAGTAATAAAATTTATTGGGTTCATTTAATATCATAAAGATAATATGATAGGTATTATTAAAGTAAGTTATTACACGTATCACATATTTATTTGATAAAATAATATCTATAATGATAGTAAGTAAAAGTTGTATTATTTTGTAATAATAATTATTATTATAAAAATTTCAATATTTATAATTACTAAGATGACATTATGATAAAACGATAATTCTAATTATGATAACTTTAATATTTACGATAATTTTTAATATTATCTTTAAAATAATAATTCTATTTAAAATAATAATAATAATGATATTTTATAGTAACAATGACATTTCTATTAAAATGATAATTTTAGTTAAAATGATAGTTTTAATACTAACGATACTTTTAATAATAATAGTAATGATAAAAATAATAAGAACGATAATTTTATCTAAATCAATATCTTATAATATTTTAATTTCATCATGATACTCTTACTCATTATTTCATAATCGTTTCGTTTAATAGCTTTTAATCGTCTTTTATATCGTGTTCATAATAATGATAATAATAGTAATAAAAATAATTAGGTGTTTCAAATATTTGATTTAATTACACTAATATTAATAATGATAGTTACTATAACATTATTAACGATAATACTAATAATTATCTTAATGATAATATAGTAATAATAATAATAACAATAACAATAACCATTTTTAAATAATGATATATATATATTAATAATGATAATAATAATAATAATACTACTAATAATAATAATAATAATAATAATAATAATAATAATAATAATAATAATAATAATAATAATAATAATAATTGGATAATAATAATAATACTAATTATAACTTTAACGATAATAACGATAATAATAATAAAAATATAACAATTTTTAATGATAAATCCATTTTATTGATAAAGATAATAATAATGATAATAATAAGATAAAACTAGAACGACGATAAAAACGACGATAATAATAATCATTTTTAATAAAAATATCGAAAATTCAATTGATTATAACTTCTAATCCGTTCATCGAAACCATTCGATATCTAAAGGAAAAGTTCTTAATTTTTCGCTAGCTTTCCAAGGACATGCATATCTTATACCTTATCTCAACCGCAAGTGTAACTAATTCAAGATTTAACCTAATCTGTCTAAGGGCAATATCAAAAGTACAAGCATGCATAATCCTAAATACTCGAGCACTAGTCAGGGATACACTATTAGTATGTAAAAGTTAAATTATGAGTACTCACGTATCAATATTGAGATTCAATATTGCAGGAAAGGTACGTAGACGCAACGGAAATGATAAACACTATATTGACCTCATGAGCATACCCATGAACCATACTCAATCACCTCCATAGCTATAACCCATAATTTCCTTAATCCTATCCTACTTGAAAAACAATTTCGAAATCACTCGGACAGCACTCCGTCGTAATATTTTATGTATACTAATAATATCTTGAAATAATACGGAGTAAATATATATATGTAAATCGATTGAGAGAGTTTAGAGAAAAATATTTTCAAGTTTCTATGAAATAATGAAACCTATTGAATTCTATTTATAATAGATTTTTGAATTATTAAAGTGAATTATTAAAGTATGAATTATTAAAGTGAATTATTAAAGTATGAATTATTAAAGTGAATTATTAAAGTGAATTATTAAAGTATGAATTATTAAAGTGAATTATTAAAGTATGAATTATTAAAGTGAATTATTAAAGTTAAAGTAAAGTAAAGGTAAAGTTAAAGTATAGTAAAAGTATATAACTATGTACGTATAATACGCGTACAAATATATATAATATTAATTTAAATCGTTATATATATTTAATAAAATAAAATATAAATATCGTTATCTTTATCATACTAGTTAAGTAATGAGTTTTCAAAAGTGGTTCTAGATATTTATAAAAGTTATATACGTTTTAATAATAAAGTTCTTTTTAAACTTAAAACGTTTTTGTACGTTTGAAACTAAATAGATCAATCGAGTCTTTATGAGATTCAATCTTCCACTATCCTTTGTCTAGTTCTCAATGATTGACAATTTGTTCTTATTTATAAATCACTTTACCATTTTCCGAATATTGTTAAAATGCAAAGATTTCTCAAATCAACGTGGGCCTTTCAACAGAGACTTGTAATCATAATTCAAAATATCTGATAATTCAATCATTTGATCTTATCTTCTAATTCCATTGATAAACATTTTGAAACAGATACAATCATATAAAGTATTTATTCTAATATTTTGTTTACGTTTTAAGTTATAATATATATACACATATACATATATAATCATATTCGTTTAATGGTTCGTGAATCGTTGGAACTTGGTCGAGGTTGAATGAATGTATGAACATAGTTTAAAATTCTTGAAATTTAACTTAACAAATATTGCTTATCATGTCGGAAACATATAAAGATTAAAGTTTAAATTTGGTTGGAAATTTCCGGGTTGTCACAGTACCTACCCGTTAAAGAAATTTCGTCCCGAAATTTGAGTGGAAGGGTCGTGAATGATAATAAGTATGTTTTCATGATGCATACGGGCTGAAAATTAGAGTTTTATCATCAGCGAATAATTTGGATAAACAATCCATTTATATGAAGAGTACGAATGAAGCTAACATAGAAGAGTGAAATGAGTAAGTGTAGATTCATCTTATCATTTGACGTAGATATGATTGATTCCCATATTTCAAGGGATTTGAAGAAAATCTTCTTAATAAGATTTGACTCTCCGGTAATCAAGGGAATTAGGATCCGCTTTAAATGCGATCGTCCATTTTAATTGTTTTGTCAGAGATTTTCTTATAAATTCACCTCCTTCGTTTCCTTACAACTCACACCTTCTGTTGATGCATTTTATGCAAGTCCCTAGACATCTACCCACGTCCATTGCAGGTACAACAGTTTACAGGCCATCATGATTGCTCTTTATTATCCTATCCGTGTTTGTATGTGGTTACAGGAACTGCAGGAACGAGATTTAGATGTTTGACTATGTTAGACTTAGTCAGACATACAAGTGAAGCCTCACTAGTACGGCTGACAGGCTCATACGCACGGTTGATACTGAGCTAAGTCACAATTACAACCTAAATGAGAAGACACGAGTGAGTGATCACCCGTACGGCTGATGAAGCCAACTCGTACGTGTGATGAATGAATCGTATGGGTGAGTCAACAGTAGGGGTATATAAAGTCTTATATTCTTCATTTTAGGTTAAGCCTCTCATTTGTTACACACACTCAGATCTAGTGAGCTCCTCCGATTCTCTCTCGGTCCAAATCACCCAGGTGGTGAATAATAGCTCTAGGTGTTGATCTAATCACACTTGATTTAGTTGTGGTTTAACTAAATTAATCAAAAAAAAACTTAACCTATTCACTAGAGGGTTTGATTCACTTATTCCGCCATTGTGTGAGTTAAATCTGTTGATTTCTAAGTTCCTAGTCATGTTTCATCACCTTCTATTCTTTCCCCCTCAACTCATATTTTAAAGTATTCATCAATATGCTCCATCCAGTTCTGATTCTCGATATACTTCTAACTTTCATATCGATCATTCTTCTTTTTCATCTACCGCCGGAAGAATCTATTTACTTCTACTATACTCTTGGGTTTATAGTATTTCTAGTTCTCCCGTGTCTTTATATTGCTATATGCATCGATATATATGGTTTATAATTTCTGGTTTGTCGTTGGGATTTATATGTTCCCTTATATTTCAAAGTCTCTGCTTCTGTCTTCTATAATCATTATCATTCACAGTTAATGCTCTCTTTTATTTGCTGCAATTTATACCCCAATTTCTATTTCGGAGTTCTGTCCTTTCGTTTCTTCTTCTTGCGATTAAGCACCGCTTGTAATGGTCCAGAATTCACAGATATGAATTTCGGAATGAACATTGTTAATATTCTAGGAAGGAAATTGTGATGGCACGATCTTGACTTGTCAAATTACTAGAATACCTTGGAAAAGGCCGAATCATCAAGAAATATTTTCTTCATATTTTAGAGGTTAAATAGAATACAAGAGTCGTATAACATGGCACATGATGATGTTATGATCTGTGAATCATCACGTTCCATTTAGAAACTCAGCATGACTTACTGTAATATAATCACATTGATCAAGTGTCATTATATTATACTAATTCATGCTTCAGTTCCCAACATTACTTCAAAATATTCCTATTTTAAACTTGAATGTTTCAGAATTTAGAAACTAAAATAGTTTCTTTTATGATGTAATACAGATAGCGCGAAGAGGTAAATGATTTCAAATAAGAAAAATTAAGAAAATATCTTCAGAAATATGGAGGATATTTATAATGAAAGATATGATGATATTTTAGAATTTCTAATATCAAAGGATGATGAAGAATATTGTCCGCAGGGGTTTAGAGTCGGGAGTAAGGTATTCGTTAATGACTTCAGCAGGTACTGAATCATTTGGATCCTTTGAAGTCAGGTTCAGTCTTTGTAATTTGTCCACGGCCTCCTTCCTATTTTGCTCAATCCGTTTTCCAGTTCCAAAACTTCTCTTTTTCTGCGCTTTGCCATCACACTTCATCATTATAATCCAGATTTTACCGTTTAAAGTCGTTTATAGTTTTTGCTGCTTCATCAGCATTTTTTTTTTTCCATTTTCGGAGAACCAATTCGTAGTTCGGAGTATTTTTCAGAAACTTCACATTCAAATTAAGTCCAGAAGATAGACGTTATATATACACATATAACTGTTGGCGTAGACATCCTGCGAGATTTCAAAATACTGATTGCTAATTCCCAATGATTCGTATGGCAATTCTCATTACAAGATGCGAATGAGTAAATGATGGGGTTTCAATGAATAATTATAATGACTTTTTAGAGAGGCTAAAGTCAAAGGGTAATGAAGTTGTTGGTACATCTGCTAATAATGTGGTGGAATGTAAAAGGTTCCCTAGTAACGATGGTGTATATCTCAAGGTTATAATAAGGTTAGTCTGACTGAAAAGTCGAAGTTGACTTGCTGGAGCTGTGACAAAACTGGCTACTTTGAATAGGAGTCGCAAAGTTATTTTTACTAATAAATGCCAAAGAATCTGACGCGGATACGTTGTTTAAACTTTTACTTTGGTTTCAAGAGTTTTTCGGGTACATAACTGTGGGTAACATGTGGTTGGATCATCATCTCGATTGCTCATCATTCGAATTGTCTTCAGAAATTTTCGAAGGGTTTGAACACAGATTGTAATCGTTAACATACATTTGATGTTTTAACACAGTTTTGAAGTTAAAATATAGCTTGTGAAAGATGTAAGGATCTAAGAGTGATGATTTTGGTCATATCTCAAGTTGAATTTTGAGATTTCAAAATCAGAATATGTAATTAAATTTTTGAATGAGTATGGTTGTTTTGATTTCTATAAAAGAATGTATATTGTTGTGAAAGTAGGGAGTATAATGGATGATTTGCTGAATCAGATTCGAAGAATGTAACATATTAATTGTGAATTTATATATCTCTCAGGTATTACCTACACGTTAAAAAAATTTCACAATTAATATTTTGTTTAAAAGAATTTTATTACAGTCTTTATGAAAATATATTTATGTATATTTTCTTCAGATGTAACATAGATTTAATGAGTTAATGTTAAATTAAACTCATTTGATTTACGGTTGAAACTAGAATTGAATAATCCCTAAAGGCTTTAAAAAGTACATAACTTTTACGCAGTATTTCTTTAATGACATTGAAATTATGAATCAATACTTCGTTATTTGTTGATGTATGATGTTCGGTTCGTGGAATTCTTGTGAATTTCGCAAAGTACGAATGATGTTATCTGAAAAGTTTCGGGTACATCGATGATGAAAGTGTAAAATCAAATATATACTTGATTTATTATGAATTGAAATTTGTTGAATTGCGACAGAGATTGTAGTTAACGCTGGTTAAGTTGCGGTCGAAGAACGTACATTATTGTATATTTGTAATATGAATTAACCGAGTAGTTAAGATTCACACACAATAGCTTAGCACGGAAAGATTTATTTCAAAATATATATATATATATATATATATATATATATATATATATATATATATATATATATATATATATATATATATATATATATATAATATACATATATATATATATATATATATAATATACATATAATTTCTTCAGAGGGAATGAGTTAATTCTTCATAACTCGTTGATACAATATACACGTTATTGATCCGTAATGATGTCCACAGTGATTCTTGAACTGACGGAGTTTGTGATGTTATCGGTGTTGTTGATTCGGATGTTGACTGTACTGACGATGCTGGTAACGCTGACGGTACTGTTGATGCTGTTGGTAAAGCAAGTTTAGCTTGTTAATCACACACCATTTTTGTCAGGGTTTCTACTCTTCCTTCTATCATTTTGGTTCGCTTAACTGATTTATGGTTAGGACTAGATTAGATAATCTCTAAGACTTTAGAGATTACATAATCGCCGCGAAATGTTTCTCAAATGAAGTTATGAATTAATACTTCATCAGTTATTGTTGTTGGTACTCCTTGGTATCTATGGTGCGTATGACGTTGATGCTCGTGGGACAGATTGTGAAGTTGAGGTTTACGACACGGTTGTGGTTGGAGGTGGTAATGGTACTGTTGGCATTGATGATGGTGGTACTGGTTATGCTGCTGCTGGTGTTTGTAATCTCTGCACCACATTCTCCAAAGCCACTACCCGAGCGCGAAGTTCGTTGACTTCTTCTATTATTCCAGGATGATTGTCGGTCGGAACGAGCGGATAAATAAAATATAGAATTTGATGTAGTATATAATCGTGACGAGATACCCTGGAAATGAGAGAGAAAATGGTGTCTCGAACAGGTTCGCCGGTAAGTGCTTCAGGTTCTTCGCCAAGAGGGCAATGTGGTGGATGGAAAGGATCGCCTTCTTCTTGTTTCCAATGATTGAGGAGGCTACGAACCCATCCCCAATTCATCCAGAATAGGTGATGACTGATTGGTTGATCCATTCCGGTCACACTGCTTTCGGAGCTTGAGTGAGATTCCATTTCGGAATCCGAGTGACTTGAACTGACGACAAATTCCATTTCGTACGATTGGATAAAGGATTTTCGATATAAAATGATTTTTCGGCTATCGGGTGGTATTCTATTTACATAGGATATCTATATATAGAGATCAAAAGATTTCATAGATTACGGATGAATTTGCGGGATATGTCAGGCAAAGTTTAAAGTAACAGATACGATAAGATATGATTTAGCAGATACGCTAAGATATGAATTTTGTCTATACACTACTCATGCAATTAATGTAGCAAGACGTGTCTAGACTAATAATGATAAGTAGGTAATTTCCTATGGATGATAAGCAGATAATTTCCGACTAGAAATGATAAGCAAAACTTTTGACATGCAGACACGGTCGAAGTCCAGACTCACTAATGCATCCTAACGACTTATCAGTTAGACACACTAATGCAGACCTGGTTCGCTAAGACCACCGCTCTGATACCAACTGAAAGGACCCGTTCATATACATTATAAACGATTCACAATCGTTGATTACATTGCGAGGTATTTGACCTCTATATGATACATTTTACAAACATTGCATTCGTTTTTAAAAGACAAACTTTCTTTACATCGAAAATTGACAGGCATGCATACCATTTCATAATATCCACTATCCAACTATAAATTGATTTAATAATAATCTTTGATGAACTCAATGACTCGAATGCAACGTTCTTCGAAATATGCTATGAAAGACTCCAAGTAATATCTTTAAAATGAGCAAATGCACAGCGGAAGATTTCTTTAACACCTGAGAATAAACATGCTTTAAAGTGTCAACCAAAAGGTTGGTGAGTTCATTAGTTTATCATAATCATTTATTTCCATCATTTTAATAGACCACAAGAATTTCATTTCCAGTTCTCATAAATATACGTCCCATGCATAGAGACAAAAATAATCATTCATATGGTGAACACCTGGTAACCGACATTAACTAGATACATATAATAATATCCCCTATCATTCCGGGATCCTCCTTCGGACATGATATAAATTTCGAAGTACTAAAGCATCCGGTACTTTGGATGGGGTTTGTTAGGCCCAATAGATCTATCTTTAGGATTCGCGTCAATTAGGGTGTCTGTTCCCTAATTCTTAGATTACCAGACTTTAATAAAAAGGGGCATATTCAATTTCGATCATTCAACCATACAATGTAGTTTCAATTACTTGTGTCTATTTCGTAAAACAGTTATAAAAACAGCGCATGTATTCTCAGTCCCAAAAATATATATTGCGAAAGCATTTAAAAAGGGATTAATGAAACTCACCATACTGTATTTCGTAGTAAAAATACATATAACGTCATTGAACAAGTGCAAGGTTGGCCTCGGATTCACGAATCTAAATTAATTATATATAATTATGTGTTGGTCAATATTTGTCTAACAAATTAGATCAAGTCATAGTGTACCACAATCCTAATGCTCGAGACTAATATGCAAAAGTCAACAAAAGTAAATTTGACTCAAAATAATTTCCAAAAATCTATACATGATTAATATATAGTTTAAATATCGTCATTTTATATTTTTAAATATTTTTAAAAGATTTATTAGAGTAATAATATAATTTATTTATTAATAAATAAAATTTTATATTTAATTTATGTAATAAAATATACTTTTATATATATTAAGTAATAAAATTTATAGGGTTCATTTAATATCATAAAGATAATATGATAGGTATTATTAAAGTAAGTTATTACACGTATCACATATTTATTTGATAAAATAATATCTATAATGATAGTAAGTAAAAGTTGTATTATTTTGTAATAATAATTATTATTATAAAAATTTCAATATTTATAATTACTAAGATGACATTATGATAAAACGATAATTCTAATTATGATAACTTTAATATTTACGATAATTTTTAATATTATCTTTAAAATAATAATTCTATTTAAAATAATAATAATAATGATATTTTATAGTAACAATGACATTTCTATTAAAATGATAATTTTAGTTAAAATGATAGTTTTAATACTAACGATACTTTTAATAATAATAGTAATGATAAAAATAATAAGAACGATAATTTTATCTAAATCAATATCTTATAATATTTTAATTTCATCATGATACTCTTACTCATTATTTCATAATCGTTTCGTTTAATAGCTTTTAATCGTCTTTTATATCGTGTTCATAATAATGATAATAATAGTAATAAAAATAATTAGGTGTTTCAAATATTTGTTTTAATTACACTAATATTAATAATGATAGTTACTATAACATTATTAACGATAATACTAATAATTATCTTAATGATAATATAGTAATAATAATAATAACAATAACAATAACCATTTTTAAATAATGATATATATATATTAATAATGATAATAATAATAATAATACTACTAATAATAATAATAATAATAATAATAATAATAATAATAATAATAATAATAATAATAATAATAATAATAATAATAATAATAATTGGATAATAATAATAATACTAATTATAACTTTAACGATAATAACGATAATAATAATAAAAAAAAGAACAATTTTTAATGATAAATCCATTTTATTGATAAAGATAATAATAATGATAATAATAAGATAAAACTATAACGACGATAAAAACGACGATAATAATAATCATTTTTAATAAAAATATCAAAAATTCAATTGATTATAACTTCTAATCCGTTCATCGAAACCATTCGATATCTAAAGGAAAAGTTCTTAATTTTTCGCTAGCTTTCCAAGGACATGCATATCTTATACCTTATCTCAACCGCAAGTGTAACTAATTCAAGATTTAACCTAATCTGTCTAAGGGCAATATCAAAAGTACAAGCATGCATAATCCTAAATACTCGAGCACTAGTCAGGGATACACTATTAGTATGTAAAAGTTAAATTATGAGTACTCACGTATCAATATTGAGATTCAATATTGCAGGAAAGGTACGTAGACGCAACGGAAATGATAAACACTATATTGACCTCATGAGCATACCCATGAACCATACTCAATCACCTCCATAGCTATAACCCATAATTTCCTTAATCCTATCCTACTTGAAAAACAATTTCGAAATCACTCGGACAGCACTCCGTCGTAATATTTTATGTATACTAATAATATCTTGAAATAATACGGAGTAAATATATATATGTAAATCGATTGAGAGAGTTTAGAGAAAAATATTTTCAAGTTTCTATGAAATAATGAAACCTATTGAATTCTATTTATAATAGATTTTTGAATTATTAAAGTGAATTATTAAAGTATGAATTATTAAAGTGAATTATTAAAGTATGAATTATTAAAGTGAATTATTAAAGTGAATTATTAAAGTATGAATTATTAAAGTGAATTATTAAAGTATGAATTATTAAAGTGAATTATTAAAGTTAAACTAAAGTAAAGGTAAAGTTAAAGTATAGTAAAAGTATAAAACTATGTACGTATAATACGCGTACAAATATATATAATATTAATTTAAATCGTTATATATATTTAATAAAATAAAATATAAATATCGTTATCTTTATCATACTAGTTAAGTAATGAGTTTTCAAAAGTGGTTCTAGATATTTATAAAAGTTATATACGTTTTAATAATAAAGTTCTTTTTAAACTGAAAATGTTTTTGTACGTTTGAAACTAAATAGATCAATCGAGTCTTTATGAGATTCAATCTTCCACTATCCTTTGTCTAGTTCTCAATGATTGACAATTTGTTCTTATTTATAAATCACTTTACCATTTTCCGAATATTGTTAAAATGCAAAGATTTCTCAAATCAACGTGGGCCTTTCAACAGAGACTTGTAATCATAATTCAAAATATCTGATAATTCAATCATTTGATCTTATCTTCTAATTCCATTGATAAGCATTTTGAAACAGATACAATCATATAAAGTATTTATTCTAATATTTTGTTTACGTTTTAAGTTATAATATATATACACATATACATATATAATCATATTCGTTTAATGGTTCGTGAATCGTTGGAACTTGGTCGAGGTTGAATGAATGTATGAACATAGTTTAAAATTCTTGAAATTTAACTTAACAAATATTGCTTATCATGTCGGAAACATATAAAGATTAAAGTTTAAATTTGGTTGGAAATTTCCGGGTTGTCACATCACCCACTTGCTAACCTTGTATTGGGAAAGCAACACATCTAGTATACTTGTTCCGTATATTACCTTTCGGTAAACTACCGTCCGGTTGTAAAGGAAAGCGTTCAACAAGCAACTGTTAAGGCAATGTCCCCTGACATGCTTTTAATTATGGTCTATAACGTATCGGATGCAATTACTATCCTTTGTAGGAGCAATAGTAAAGCTCACCCTTATAATTTTTCGGTCTGGCACAAGGTCCTGTCTTTGACCATGCTATGCAACCACCGTTCTTACGATTGACACCCGATTTGGTTCAGGTAACCTAATGAATTCCAGGTGAATTCTCAGGATTTTACGTTCAATGGTAATGAACGCATTGAATATGGGTTTTCAGAAAACAAATCGGTTTGTAATTTTGATCAAAATATTTTCTCGTTCAGCTCGAGTTTAGATATCATTGAATTCCATGAGTTTGAATTCTCAATCTTTAAGGTTAATCTCTAGGATTGAGTAATATCAGTCTTAAAAGCTGATTTTTGATCTTTAAGGAGATTATCCTTTCTGGGGATTTGATTCATTAGTCTTATCCAGCTAATTTGCACTGCGTCCTCCCCATTTTACAAGACAGATCCTCTCATGGTTAGGATAAGTCTGACCACTTGGCGACCCTGTTTGATGCTGAGGTCCGTGGATTTCCTGCTGATTTTAGAGATGACTTTTCTAGATTTTTTGTCAACCTACAGCTGGTCTGGATGACAACTTCATGACCTAAATCAAGAAGCGCGTTTCTTTTTCGGAAGACTTTACTTCCTTTTAACGATGGAATTGATTCATCGTGTAGATCCATCTTTCTTACAGTAATCGGGTAAAACTATTTAGTTTAGTCTAAAGCAAAAGTATCTTCAATTATTTGTTACAGAAATATGTGACATATGTTTAAAATAACTTGGTAAATTTTCTCACACTTGGCTTTTATTTTCTTTTATTTGCCTTTTTATTGTCCTCTATTCCATTTTAAATGAATTCTAACATTTTGGTTTGTTTCTCAATTTATGTCCTTTCCGAGGTAACAATAATTTCGGTGTTAACACCTAGTTTTATCGTTCATAAATATGTATAAACATGGTTTGAGTTCATTTAATTGAAAATTTTGAAAATTTTTACTAGAAGTGGGTAGTCAGTATATAAGACTAGGGTTGTTCTTTGTTATCAGAGAGCACTAGATTCTAATACAACTACTACGTTACTAGTATTTTTAATGATAACCAAGTGTTTAAGTTAAAAATTTTAACAATCCGAAAGAATTTAACCCCTTCCCACACTTAAGATCTTGCAATGCCCTCATTTGCAAGAAATCAGTAACAATTTAAATTATTGAGGGTGATTAGCGTAGAAAAATGATTAAATTTTACCAAAGTTTCCAAAATATTGGCATTTGTTTGCTGAATGATAAATGGTGCATATCATTTGTTCATTCCGTCTGTTGGTACATCACATTTGTTTTTCGTTTTGTCGTCAAAATTAATAGCTTTTGCTGAACTTAATGTCAGTCTTTGAAAATGCGCTGTTTTACCCTGTTTTGTACATGAGATAAAGTTAGAAAATTTTTTGAAGTTGGTTTTTCACACCACATTCAAAAATTATTAAAATCTAATAAAGTTAGAAAATTATAAAAGCTATTATAATAATAAAATAAGAAATAAGAAATAAGAAAATTAAGAATTAGTAACATTACAATAAAATAAACAAAAATAGAAAATTACAGATGAGGAGAATGGTTCCAGTATGGGTCCCAAGCGTATCCATAGATGCTGTAAAATGCTTGGGCCGGGTCATATGTAGGATATGGTGGTCGGCTCTCTAAAGTCCAAGGAGCAAATTCGGGCATAACGGTAGGAATGTAGTCTCTACCTACGTGTGTACAATGACTTATGATTTGGCTTTGATGATACTGCTAATCTTGAAATGCTTTTTGTCTAGCCATTTCATACTCGTGTCGAGCCATAAAAATTTGCATTTCCGTCATTGGATTACCCCCTCCCGGTTGACCTTGCTGTTGATCTCTCTCAACCTGTGGATGCCTGCCATCTTAACGTGCGGCCGCATTGTTTCGTTTCATTAAGACCTTAGCACCATGATAAACACGCAAATCTATTCTATCGCGGGTTTCTGGTTCTGCCATTAATATTCTCCCCCGACTTCTATCCACACCGAGATATTCAGCAATTAAAGTAATAAATATATCACCTCCTATTATTCTACTACGCCTCATACCCCTAACCATAGTCAATAAATAATAACCCACACAAAAAGGTATACTTACAGCGCTATGTGGGTCTCGAATACACATGTGGTAAAACAAATCCTGTTCATTTACCTTTTCCTTATTCTTACCTCGTTGTGTAATCGAATTGGCTAAAAACCTATGGATTACTCTTAATTCAGCTCTATCAATATCAAGATAAGAGTATAATCCTCCTGGAATCGGCGATGGCTAGTCATCCTACTCCATACGTCATTTGTATCAAAATTCTCATCCACCCTCCTACCATAAACTATTAACCTCTGGCAATCATAAGATGCTAGCTCCTCGGGCGTATATATACCTAAAGCCCGAGCCATGTCTAGTAAGGACATATGGCGCATCTTCCCTCCTAATAAAAATCTATGAAAACTACGATCGGTTAAAGTATCTACCCGATCATTTATTTCAATAGTACATAATAACTCTATACACCATTCTCTATACACAGGTCTACGCATGTTGAATAAACTTACCCAATCACTAAAAGTAGAATTACCATACCTTTGAGTAAGTAATTCCCTGATTGGCTTGGCCAATTCCACTACCTCTAATGGTGCCCAATCTATAACTCTGGGTACCTCAACATTATTAGACACAAGGTTGTGCAGGTTCTTTTGATATTTTGGATAGTCTATCCAATATCTATCAAATCTCAAATTCGGATGTAAATCTGCCTCATGAATGTTTGAATATGAAACAATTGGGTGAGGCATATCTTGTCGGTATTGGTTATTAATTTTCTGTTGATTTGCATCTTTCGGAGGAGCATTGCGAGCCTGGGATGAAGATTCACCCCTTTCAGTCTGCAAAATAAACACAATTTTTTTTTTGTGCATCCAAATATGCATTAGTTTTAGCAAAATCATAAATCTAAACAATTACAATGACATGTTTAATCCATATTAAACTCTATACACATTTTCAAAATATTAACAATTCTACATTTTTACAAATATACTTTTACAAAAATGTATACAAAGTTTCTTCGCATTTAACTTCTAAAACATGTCAAAAATAATCATTATAACAATTAAACAAGTTCCTCATGGCATTCATATCAATTAAATCAAGTTAATGCAAATTTGGTTCAAAAAGTCCACTTTAATCTTCATAAATCATGTTTAGGATCAAAGTTTTGATCATTTAGCAACCTAAACATGTTACACTACTCAATTTAGCATAAACTAACAACAAAATGCGGCCATAACCTGTTTATATCAAAAAGCCCAAATTTTGCTCAAGAACACAAACTCTAGATTATTCAAAAATTGAAGTTCAAAGCTTCTAATCATGTTAAATAGCATCAATCTAGGTTATACAAGCATAATACACAAACAATTGAAGCATTATTACATTAGAAAGCATTAAAATCGAATTAGGCATAAAATTGTTCAAGAACACTAAAAATTCAGATTAAATGGTATTTAGATGTAGAAATTTACCGATTTCCTTGAGTAATTCCTTGATAATAGTCTCCTCATTGTGATTTTATGAAAGATTTGATGAAAAATGGTGAAAAATCACGAATTTGGGCGATTTTTTTGTGTGTTTTTTCGCAGAAAAATGGGTGTGAGTGTGCAAACTGGTCTGTTCGACCAGTTATATTTTTTTCTGGATTTTTGATGCTCCGCGAGTGCGGTGGTGGGAACCCACAAAGCACCGCGAGTCGCGGCGATATTTTTTTTTTTTATATAAAACCTTATAACTTTATAAAACATAAAATTAATTTAAAAATTAAAATTTTTTTTCTTTTTAGGATGAGGGCGTTTCGGATCGATGTCCTAGTCCGTCCCTCGACAAAAATTTTAAAATTTGTCATTTTTAAGCGCGGTTTTAAAAGCAAAGATTTTTGGGTTTTTTTTAATGTTTTTGGCATACTTTAATTCAATAAGATTAAAAATAATGATAATAAAAGTTCTCGTCCCTCCCTCGGGTAAAGCAATTTCGGTTCAACGACCTAGTCTTCAACTTACGACGAATTTTAAAAATCATATTTTTAACTTAGCGAAATAAAGTAAATTTTTGTTTTTAAATTCACACCAAACTTAAATTTAAAATGCATAAAATTAAAAATTCACACCAAACTTAAATTATATTTTTGTTTTCATACAAATTTATATTAAAAATATTAATTTTTCAAATATTTACAATTTTAAATATATATTAATTTTTTAACAAGTTTACAATATTATTTTAATATTAATTTTAAAAACAAAGTAAAAATAAAATTAAAAATCTTTTTGGTCTTTTATCCCACTTTAATCAATCAAATATTATCAAAAACATAAGCCCCTCTTTTCGGTAAAGTAATTTCGGTTTCATAACCTAATTTAACTCATGACGAATTTTTTAAATATTTTGGGTTGATTGATTAAAGATATTTATACCTTAAGAATAAACGGTAAATTTCGCAGTGATGTAATAAATTTTTGTATGATATCAATAATTTCGGTCGCAAGACCTAATTTTATCGAATACCAATTTAATACTTTATAGCGAACAAATTAGCGTTTATTATCAAAAGGTTAAAAATAAAAATAAAAATAAAAATGAAAACTGTACAAACTTACCTGTGAAAGAGATTTCTTAGTGATATGCTCTAGCCCACTCATAAGATAGTCGGAGTAATTAGTTTTCCATAGCTACATAGGCGTAACCTCGAGCATTTATCGATTTTTCTTCTAAGCATATGAACGGTCCATCTCTGCATAAAGTAACAAATTCGGTGTTTGAATAGGTTTGATTATTTGAACATTTACCTTCGTGTGACCATTTTCCGCATTTGTGACATCTTTCAAGGTGTTGTGCTCTTCTTTTCGCTGCGAATTTTGATTTTCCTTTACCAAATTGTAACTTATTATTTTCGCATCTAGATTCTTTTCTTACTTCGTCCAATTTGCCTCTGATTAATGATACTATTTCACTTGGAAGGGTGTCATTATTACATTTAGTAATCAAAGCGTGTAGCATTAGACCATGGTTTAATTCACAGGAAGTCTTCATTTCGTAAAACCTAAAAAAATAAAAATTTAGAATGGGGGGAGAAGACTAGTTCTTTAGGGTCTGCTAGGGAAAGACCATTCGGGTTCTATTTTCGAGAACTACACGAAAATAGAAAATCTAACTCTAACAGAAATACATATTATCCTTAAAAGACTTGATTCTCCCCACACTTAGTTAGCTGTGGTGTTGTAATTGTGATTAACTTCGTTGTCAACTTCCATCGGACTATCTATGTAATGTTTAACTCTGTGACCATTAACTTTAAATTCAATCCCATTTGAATTTATTAATTCTACTGTTCCGTATGGGAAACTCTTTTGACTATGAATGGTCCAGACCATCTTGATTTCAATTTTCCAGGAAATAGCTTGAATCGTGAATTGAAAAGAAGAACTCTATCTCCTTCTTTAAATTCTTTTGAACTTCTGAATCTTTTATCATGCCATTTCTTCGTTCTTTCCTTATAGATTAGCGAATTTTCGTATGCTTCTTGTCTTAATTCTTCTAATTCGTTTAGTTGACTTAATCGTAGACGTCCAGCTTCATGTAAATCAAGATTACATGTCTTCAAAGCCCAAAATGCTTTGTGTTCAATTTCTACTGGAAGATGACATGCTTTTCCCTAAACGAGTTTAAAAGGTATGGTTCCAATTGGAGTTTTGTAGGCTATTCTAGAAGCCCAGAGTGTATCCTCCAATTTAATGGACCATTCCTTCGGATTTGATCCTACGGTTTTCTCTAGAATACGTTTTAATGCTCGGTTGGTATTTTCAACTTGTGCACTTGTCTGTGGATGATAAGCAGTGGAGATTTTATGAGTTACTCCATATCTTTTAAGAACTTTCTCAAGTTGATTATTACAAAAATGAGTACCCCGATCACTTATTAAAGCTTTCGGTGTTCCAAACCTAGTAAAAAGGCGTTTTAAAAAGTTGACTACAACTCGTGCATCGTTAGTTGGGAGAGCTTGTGCTTCCGCCCATTTAGATACATAATCAATGGCTACGAGAATATAGAGATTATTATGAGATTTTGGAAATGGACCCATAAAGTCAATACCCCAAATGTCAAATACTTCACATACTTGAATGACATTTTGTGGCATTTCATCACGTTGACTTATTTTTCTGTCCCTTTGACAAGCATCACAGGATTTGCAAAGAAGGTGTGCGTCTTTGTAAATTGTAGGCCAATAGAATCCAGTATCGTAAACTTTTCTTGCTGTTAGTTGAGGCCCATAATGCCCTCCTGTTGGTCCTGTGTGACAATGGTTTAAGATTTTACTAGCTTCATCTCCGAATACACATCGGCGTATTATTCCATCTGAACAACTTTTAAATAAATGTGGATCTTCCCAGAAATATTGTTTTATATCACTAAAGAATTTCTTTCGTTTTTGGTACGACAATCCTTTTTCAAGGAATCCACATACTAAATAGTTTGCATAGTCTGCAAACCATGAAATTTCATTATAATCTATCTTCAATAGATATTCATCAGGAAAGTTGTCTTGTATGGCCGATTCATTTAGAACTTCTAATTCGGGATTTTCAAGACGAGAAAGATGATCAGCGGCGAGATTTTCTGCTCCCTTTTTATCTCGGATTTCAATATCAAACTCTAGTAAGAGTAAGATCCAATGGATTAATCTTGGTTGAGCATCTTGTTTTGAAAATAGGTATCTAAGAGCAGAATGGTCGGTATAGACCACCGTTTTAGCTAGAACGAGATATGAACGAAATTTGTCAAAAGCAAAGACAATAGCAAAGAGTTATTTTTCAGTAGTTGTGTAATTTGTTTGTGCTCCTTGTAACGTCTTACTAGCATAATATATAGGTTGAAATCGTTTTTCAATCCTTTGTCCTAAAACGGCTCCCATTGCAAAATCACTTGCATCGCACATAAGTTCAAATGGTAGATTCCAATTTGGAGTTATCATAATCGGCGCATTAGTGAGTTTTTCTTTAAGAATATTAAAAGATTTGATACATTCATCTGAAAAGATGAATGGAGCATCCTTTTCTAGGAGTTTATTCATAGGAGTGGCAATTTTAGAAAAATCTTTTATGAAACGTCGGTAAAAACCGGCATGCCCTAGAAAACTCCTAACTCCTCTAACATTTGTCGGATGTGGAAGTTTAGCAATTACATCTACTTTAGCTCTATCCACTTCAATTCCTTCCTTTGAAATTTTATGTCCAAGAACGATGCCTTCTTTAACCATGAAATGGCATTTCTCCCAATTAAGTACTAGATTTGATTGTTCGCATCTAATAAGCATTCGTTCAAGATTAACTAGACATGATTCAAAAGTATCACCGAAGACTGAAAAGTCATCCATGAAAACTTCCATGCATTCTTCTATCATGTCGTGAAAAATCGCCATCATGCACCTTTGAAAGGTTGCAGGGGCGTTGCAAAGTCCAAATGGCATCGTTTGTAAGCAAAAGTACCATAAGGGCACGTGAACGTGGTTTTTTCTTGGTCCTCGGGTGCTATTGGAATCTGAAAATATCCAGAAAAACCATCAAGAAAACAATAGTAACTGTTTTCGGCTAATCTTTCCAACATTTAATCAATGAAAGGTAAGGGAAAGTGATCTTTTCTGGTGGTGTCATTTAATTTTCTATAATCAATACATACACGCCATCCTGTTACAGTCCTAGTCGGAATAAGCTCATTTTTCTCATTTGTGATGACAGTTATGCCACCCTTCTGAGGCACGCATTGAACTGGGCTTACCCATGGACTATCAGAAATTGGATAAATTAAACCTGCATCTAGCAGTTTAATAATTTCTTTCTTAACAACATCTTGCATATTAGGATTTAATCTTCGTTGGTGTTGCACATACATTTTATGACCTTCTTCCATAAGGATTTTATGTGTGCAATACGAAGGACTTATTCCTTTAATATCATGAATCTTCCATGCAATAGCTGGTTTATGAGCTTTTAGCACAGAAATGAGTTGAGATTTTTCATTTTCAGTAAGAGAAGACGATATTATTACAGGTAATTCAGATTCACCATGTAAATAAGCATATTCCAAATGGTTTGGAAGTGGCTTTAACTCTAATTTCGGTGGTTCCTCTATCGATGATTTATATCGATATCTGTCTTCTTCTTTTAGCATTTGAATTTCTTCTGTTGTTGGTTCATATCCATTAGCCATAAGTATAGCTAACATTTCAGTTTCATCAATTGGTTCAGTTCCTTCTCCTAAAGAACATTCTCCTGTTCCTTGTAATTCTGGAAATTCTTCTAACAATTCTGCATGTGATTCTATAGTTTGAATATAATAGCATGTATCATCTGCAGATTGCGGTTGTTGCATTGCTCTATCAACTGAAAAGGTAACACTCTCGTCCTCTATACTTAGGGTTAGTTTCTTACCAAACACGTCTATCATTGCTTTAGCCGTGTTTAAAAATGGTCTTCCTAATATGAGAGGAACTTGAGAATCTTCTTCCATGTCCAGAACAACAAAATCTACTGGAAATACTAAAGTACCAACTTTAACTAGCATGTTCTCCATTATCCCTCTAGGATATTTTACTGATCTATTGGCTAGTTGTATGCTTATTCGTGTTGGTTTCAATTCTCCAAGGTCTAGTTTAGTATATAGTGAATACGGCATTAAATTTATACTAGCACCTAAGTCTGCCAATGCTTCTATTGAACTAAGACTACCCAGAAAATATGGAATTGTGAAACTTCCTGGATCAGATAGTTTTTCTGGTATCTTATTCAACAGCACTGCTGAACAATTAGCATTCATAGTAACAGCCGAGAGTTCTTCCATTTTCTTTCTATTCGTGATTAGATCTTTCAGAAATTTAGCATATCTAGGCATTCCTGAAATCACATCAATGAAAGGAAGATTTACATTTATCTGTTTAAACATATCCAAGAATTTGGATTGCTCGGCTTCAAGTCTCTCTTTTCACATTTTACTTGGGTAAGGAAGTGGTGGTTGGTATGGTTTAACATAAGGTTTTTCCTTAACTTTGTTATCTTCATTAACCTTTTCAACTACCGGTTCTTTTTCCTTATCTTGTTCAGGTTGTGGTTCTTGTGGAGTAGGAATAGCTTCATCAGAAATTACAGGTATTTCAGGTGGTTTAAGTGTAATACCACTTCTTGTGGTAATGGCTTTAGCTGTTTCATTCCGGGGGTTAGCATTTGTATCACTAGGTAAACTTCCTGGTTTTCTTTCACCTATTAACCTTGCTAGGTTACTTACTTCTTGTTCCAGATTTTGAATAGAAGCTTGTTGATTTTTAAATGCTTGAGCATTTTGTTCATTGGTTTGTTTCTGAGATGTGAAAAAATGCGTTTGAGATTCAACTAGCTTCGTCATCATATCTTCTAAATTCGGCTTTTTATCATCGGTTTGTGGTGGTTTGTTTTGAAAATTAGATCTTTGCTGATTGTAAGTATTATTGGATACTTGTTAATTACTAGGACCTTGTTGGTTGTTGTATGGAACATTTCGATTATAATTCTGGTTTTGGTTGTAATCGGTCTTGGCGGTTGATAATTATTCTGATAATTATTTCCAGGCCTTTGGTTTAGATATGAAACATTCTCTCTTTGTTCCATTGTTAGTTCAATACTGAGACAATCTTTTGTTAAATGTGGTCCTCCACACTGCTCACAACTAATTCGTATTGAGTGAATATCCTTAGTCATCTTTTCCATTCGTCTCTCGACAGCATCTATCTTTGCGAAAATAGAATCTAAGTCATGGCTAGAATCGGCTCTAGCTGCTTTAGATGATCTAACGATATCTTTTTCTTGGTGCCACTCATGTGAGTGGGAAGCAGTGTTATCAATAATCTTATAAGCGTCAGTTTCTGTTTTCTTCATAATGGAACCACCAGTTGCTATATCGATGTCTTTCCTTGTAGTGATGTCGCATCCTTGGTAGAATATTTGTACTATTTGACAAGTGTCTAAACCATGTTGAGGACATCCTCTCAATAACTTTCCAAATCTGGTCCACGCCTCATATAGAGTTTCATTTGGCTTTTGTGTGAATGTAACAATTTCTCCTTGAAGTCTCACGGTTTTAGATGCCGGAAAGAATTGTTTATGAAAATTTTCAACTAAAACGTCCCATGTATCAATCGCCCCTTCAGGTAACAATTCCAACCAATCTTTGGCTTCTCCCTTTAAAGTCCAGGGAAATAACATGAGATATATCTGTTCATCCTCCACTTCTCTTATTTTAAATAGTGTGCAGATCCTATTAAAGGTACGAAGATGTTCATTTGGATCTTCCTTCGGCGCACCACTAAATTGCCATTGATTAATTACCATGTGTAGAATTTGTCCTTTGATTTCATAATTTGGCGCATTAATGTCTGGATGAGTAATTGCGTGACCTTGGCCAGTGCGTTTAGCTCTCATTCGGTCTTCCATACTTAAAGGTTCCAGATTTTCCATGATTGAATTTGTTGAATCTGAATCACTAGAGGATTCTAATTTAATGGTTCGTTCCTCAACAATCTCTGTTTGAATGATTGGTGGTTCCGGAGGAAATATTAATGGTTCAGGATCTATAAATCGTCCTTGAATATTCTCCGGATTCTCAATTGTGAGGTCGGGTTCAAAAAATGGATTATCGGAAATTTGAATTGGAGTACTTGGTTGACTGGATGACGATTCTAAAGAAAAATCAACGGCGACAATATTTGCTAGTTGTCTTGATCGAGTTACAGGTGGTGAACGTACAAAAGGTGGTGAACGTTTTGCTCGGTGCATTCACTGAATATCTTATTAGTTTTTAAAAAAAAAAGAAAAATTATATAAGTTATCCAATTTATAGACTTTTCTGATTTTGCCCACGTTTCGAATAGCCAAAAGATGCAGCAGAGGGGCAGGATTCGTGAAATGTCCCGTTCTTATTGATTAAAAACGTTCCATATTAATTGATTTCGTTGCGAGGTTTTGACCTCTATATGAGACGTTTTTCAAAGACTGCATTCATTTTAAAACAAACCATAACCTTTATTTCATCAATAAAGGTTTAAAAAGCTTTACGTAGATTTACAAATAATGATAATCTAAAATATCCTTTTTACACACGACCATTACATAATGGTTTACAATACAAATATGTTACAACAAAATAAGTTTCTTGAATGCAGTTTTTACACAATATCATACAAGCATAGACTCCAAATCTCGTCCTTATTTAAGTATGCGACAGCGGAAGCTCTTAATAATCACCTGAGAATAAACATGCTTAAAACGTCAACAAAAATGTTGGTGAGTTATAGGTTTAACCTATATATATCAAATCATAATAA
Organism: Rutidosis leptorrhynchoides; assembly: GCF_046630445.1. Classification (NCBI taxonomy): domain Eukaryota; kingdom Viridiplantae; phylum Streptophyta; class Magnoliopsida; order Asterales; family Asteraceae; genus Rutidosis; species Rutidosis leptorrhynchoides. Next base: position 162,863,347 of record NC_092333.1, read on the forward strand.
TAGACCACAAGATTTCATATTTCAATACACATCCCATACATAGAGATAAAAATCATTCATATGGTGAACACCTGGTAACCGACATTAACAAGATGCATATATAAGAATATCCCCATCATTCCGGGACACCCTTCGGATATGATATAAATTTCAAAGTACTAAAGCATCCGGTACTTTGGATGGGGTTTGTTAGGCCCAATAGATCTATCTTTAGGATTCGCGTCAATTAGGGTGTATGTTCCCTAATTCTTAGATTACCAGACTTAATAAAAAGGGGCATATTCGATTTTGATAATTCAACCATAGAATGTAGTTTCACGTACTTGTGTCTATTTTGTAAATCATTTATAAAACCTGCATGTATTCTCATCTCAAAAATATTAGATTTTAAAAGTGGGACTATAACTCACTTTCACAGATTTTTACTTCGTCGGGAAGTAAGACTTGGCCACTGGTTGATTCACGAACCTATAATAATATATACATATATCAAAGTATGTTCAAAATATATTTACAACACTTTTAATATATTTTGATGTTTTAAGTTTATTAAGTCAGCTGTCCTCGTTAGTAACCTACAACTAGTTGTCCACAGTTAGATGTACAGAAATAAATCGATAAATATTATCTTGAATCAATCCACGACCCAGTGTATACGTATCTCAGTATTGATCACAACTCAAACTATATATATTTTGAAATCAACCTCAACCCTGTATAGCTAACTCCAACATTCACATATAGAGTGTCTATGGTTGTTCCGAAATATATATAGATGTGTCGACATGATAGGTGAAACATTGTATACGTGTCTATGGTATCTCAAGATTACATAATATACAATACAAGTTGATTAAGTTATGGTTGGAATAGATTTGTTACCAATTTTCACGTAGCTAAAATGAGAAAAATTATTGAAACTTGTTTTACCCATAACTTCTTCATTTTAAATCCGTTTTGAGTGAATCAAATTGCTATGGTTTCATATTGAACTCTATTTTATGAATCTAAACAGAAAATGTATAGGTTTATAGTCAGAAAAATAAGTTACAAGTCATTTTTGTAAAGGTAGTCATTTCAGTCGAAAGAACGACGTCTAGATGACCATTTTAGAAAACATACTTCCACTTTGAGTTTAACCATAATTTTTGGATATAGTTTCATGTTCAAAATAAAAATAATTTTCCCAGAATAACAACTTTTAAATCAAAGTTTATCATAGTTTTTAATTAACTAACCCAAAACAGCCCGCGGTGTTACTACGACGGCGTAAATCCGATTTTACGGTGTTTTTCGTGTTTCCAGGTTTTAAATCATTAAGTTAGCATATCATATAGATATAGAACATGTGTTTAGTTGATTTTAAAAGTCAAGTTAGAAGGATTAACTTTTATTTGCGAACAAGTTTAGAATTAACTAAACTATGTTCTAGTGATTACAAGTTTAAACCTTCGAATAAGATAGCTTTATATGTATGAATCGAATGATGTTATGAACATCATTACTACCTCAAGTTCCTTGGATAAACCTACTGGAAATGAGAAAAATAGATCTAGCTTTAAAGGATCCTTAGATGGCTTGAAAGTTCTTGAAGCAGAATCATGACACGAAAACAATTTCAAGTAAGATTTCCACTCGAAATAAGATTGTTATAGTTATAGAAATTGAATTAAAGTTTGAATATGATTATTACCTTGTATTAGAAAGATAACCTACTGTAAGTAACAAAGGTTTCTTGATCTTGGATGATTACTTGGAATGGATTTAGAAAACTTGGAAGTAAACTTGCAATCTTGGAAGTATTCTTGATTTTATGAAACTAGAACTTTTGGAATTTATGAAGAACACTTAGAACTTGAAGATAGAACTTGATAGAGATCAATTATATGAAAAAAATTGAAGAATGAAAGTGTTTGTAGGTGTTTTTGGTCATTGGTGTATGGATTAGATATAAAGGATATGTAATTTTGTTTTCATGTAAATAAGTCATGAATGATTACTCATATTTTTCTAATTTTATGAGATATTTCATGCTAGTTGCCAAATGATGGTTCCCACATGTGTTAGGTGACTCACATGTGCTGCTAAGAGCTGATCATTGGAGTGTATATACCAATAGTACATACATCTAAAAGCTGTGTATTGTACGAGTACGAATACGGGTGCATACGAGTAGAATTGTTGATGAAACTGAACGAGGATGTAATTGTAAGCATTTTTGCTAAGTAGAAGTATTTTGATAAGTCTCTTGAAGTCTTTAAAAATTGTATGAATACATATTAAAACACTACATGTATATACATTTTAACTGAGTCGTTAAGTCATCGTTAGTCGTTACATGTAAATGTTGCTTTGAAACCTTTAGGTTAACGATCTTGTTGAATGTTGTTAACCCATTGTTTATTATAACAAATGAGATGTTAAATTGTTATATTATCATGATATTATGATATATAATATCTCTTATTATGATATATATACAGTTAAATGTCGTTACAATGATAATCGTTACATATATGTCTCGTTTCGAAATCATTAAGTTAGTAGTCTTATTTTTACATATGTATTTCATTGTTAATACACTTAATAATATATTTACTTATCATTTAACATAATTAACCAAGTGTATCAATATCTTAATATGATTCATATGTACCTAGTAAGACGTTGTTATAACGATAATCGTTATATATATCGTTTTCGAGTTTCTTAAATTAATAGTCTCATTTTTATGTATATAACTCATTGTTAAAATACCTAATGAGATACATACTTATAATAAAATCATGTTAATTATATATATAACCATATATATGTCATTGTATAGTTTTTACAAGTTTTAACGTTCGTGAATCACCGGTCAACTTGGGTGGTCAATTGTCTATATGAAACCTATTTCAATTAATCAAGTCTTAACAAGTTTGATTGCTTAACATGTTGGAAACACTTAATCATGTAAATAACAATTTCATTTAATATATATATAAACATGGAAAAGTTAGGGTCACTACAGTACCTACCCGTTAAATAAATTTCGTCCCTAAATTTTAAGCAGTTGGAGGTGTTGACGTATCTTCTGGAAATAAATGCGGATATTTCTTCTTCATCTGATCTTCACGCTCCCAGGTGAACTCGGGTCCTCTACGAGCATTCCATCGAACCTTAACAATCGGTATCTTGTTTTGTTTAAGTCTCTTAACCTCACGATCCATTATTTCGACGGGTTCTTCAATGAATTGAAGTTTTTCATTGATTTGGATTTCGTCCAACGGAATAGTGAGATCTTCTTTAGCAAAACATTTCTTCAAATTTGAGACGTGGAAAGTGTTATGTACAGCCGTGAGTTGTTGAGGTAGCTCCAGTAGGTAAGCTACTGGTCCGACACGATCTATAATCTTGAATGGTCCAATGTACCTTGGATTTAGTTTCCCCCGTTTACCAAATCGAACAACGCCTTTCCAAGGTGAAACCTTAAGCATGACCATTTCTCCAATTTCAAACTCTATATCTTTTCTTTTACTGTCCGCGTAGCTCTTTTGTCGACTCTGGGCGGTTTTCAATCTTTGTTGAATTCGGATGATTTTCTCGGTAGTTTCTTGTATTATCTCCGGACCCGTAATCTGTCTATCCCCCACTTCACTCCAACAAATCGGAGAACTGCACTTTCTACCATAAAGTGCTTCAAACGGTGCCATCTCAATGCTTGAATGGTAGCTGTTGTTGTAGGAAAATTCTGCTAACGGTAGATGTCGATCCCAACTGTTTCCGAAATCAATAACACAAGCTCGTAGCATGTCTTCAAGCATTTGTATCGTCCTTTCGCTCTACCCATCAGTTTGTGGATGATAGGCAGTACTCATGTCTAGACGAGTTCCCAATGCTTGCTGTAATGTCTGCCAGAATCTTGAAATAAATCTGCCATCCCTATCAGAGATAATAGAGATTGGTATTCCATGTCTGGAGACGACTTCCTTCAAATACAGTCGTGCTAACTTCTCCATCTTGTCATCTTCTCTTATTGGCAGGAAGTGTGCTGACTTGGTGAGACGATCAACTATTACCCAAATAGTATCATAACCACTTGCAGTCCTTGGCAATTTAGTAATGAAATCCATGGTAATGTTTTCCCATTTCCATTCCGGGATTTCAGGTTGTTGTAGTAGACCTGATGGTTTCTGATGTTCAGCTTTGACCTTAGAACACGTCAAACATTCTCCTACATATTTAGCAATATCGGCTTTCATACCTGGCCACCAAAAATGTTTCTTAAGATCCTTGTACATCTTCCCCGTTCCAGGATGTATTGAGTATCTGGTTTTATGAGCTTCTCTAAGTACCATTTCTCTCATATCTTCAAATTTTGGTACCCAAATTCTTTCAGCCCTATACCGGGTTCCGTCTTCCCGAATATTAAGATGCTTCTCCGATCCTTTGGGTATTTCATCCTTTAAATTTCCCTCTTTTAAAACTCCTTGTTGCGCCTCCTTTATTTGAGTAGTAAGGTTAGTGTGAATCATTATATTCATAGATTTTACTCGAATGGGTTCTCTGTCCTTTCTGCTCAAGGCGTCGGCTACCACATTTGCCTTCCCCGGGTGGTAACGAATCTCAAAGTCGTAATCATTCAATAATTCAATCCACCTACGCTGCCTCATATTTAGTTGTTTCTGATTAAATATGTGTTGAAGACTTTTGTGGTTGGTATATATAATAATTTTGACCCCATATAAGTAGTGCCTCCAAGTCTTTAATGCAAAAACAACCGCGCCTAATTCCAAATCATGCGTCGTATAATTTTGTTCGTGAATCTTCAATTGTCTAGACGCATAAGCAATCACCTTCGTTCGTTGCATTAATACACAACTGAGACCTTGCTTTGATGCGTCACAATAAATCACAAAATCATCATTCCCTTCAGGCAATGATAATATAGGTGCCGTAGTTAGCTTTTTCTTCAATAACTGAAACGCTTTCTCTTGTTCATCATTCCATTCAAATTTCTTCCCTTTATGCGTTAATGCAGTCAAGGGTTTTGCTATTCTGGAAAAGTCTTGGATGAACCTTCTATAGTAACCAGCTAGTCCTAAAAACTGGCGTATGTGTTTCGAAGTTTTCAGGGTTTCCCACTTTTCAACAGTTTCTATCTTTGCCGGATCCACCTTAATACCTTCTTTGTTCACTATGTGACCAAGGAATTGAACTTCTTCCAACCAAAATGCACACTTTGAAAACTTAGCGTACAATTCTTCCTTCCTCAATACTTCTAACACCTTTCTCAAATGTTCACCGTGTTCTTGGTCATTCTTTGAGTAAATAAGTATGTCATCAATGAAAACAATGACAAACTTGTCAAGGTATGGTCCACACACTCGGTTCATAAGGTCCATGAACACAGCTGGTGCATTAGTTAAACCAAACGGCATGACCATAAACTCGTAATGACTGTAACGTGTTATGAAAGCAGTCTTTGGAATATCATCTTCTTTCACCCGCATTTGATGATACCCGGAACGTAAGTCAATCTTTGAATAAACAGACGAGCCTTGTAGTTGATCAAATAAGTCGTCGATTCTCGGTAGTGGGTAGCGGTTCTTGATGGTAAGTTTATTCAACTGTCGGTAGTCGATACACAACCTGAATGTACCATCTTTCTTCTTGACAAACAAAACAGGAGCTCCCCACGGTGATGTGCTTGGTCGAATGAAACCACGCTCTATAAGTTCTTATAATTGGCTTTGCAGTTCTTTCATCTCGCTGGGTGCGAGTCTGTAAGGAGCACGAGCTATTGGTGCAGCTCCTGGTACAAGATCTATTTGAAATTCAATGGATCGATGTGGGGGTAATCCTGGTAATTCTTTCGGAAATACATCGGGAAATTCTTTTGCAATGGGAACATCATTGATGCTCTTTTCTTCAGTTTTTACTTTCTTGACGTGTGCTAGAACAGCATAGCAACCTTTTCTTATTAGTTTTTGTGCCTTCAAATTACTAATAAGATGTAGCTTCGTGTTGCCCTTTTCTCCGTACACCATTAAGGGTTTTCCTTTTTCTCGTATAATGCGAATTGCATTTTTGTAACAAACGATCTCTGCTTTCACTTCTTTCAACCAGTCCATACCGATTATCACATCAAAACTCCCTAACTCTACTGGTATCAAATCAATCTTAAATGTTTCGCTAACCAGTTTAATTTCTCAATTCTGACATATATTATCTGCTGAAATTAATTTACCATTTGCTAATTCGAGTAAAAATTTACTATCCAAAGGCATCAATGGACAACTTAATTTAGCACAAAAATCTCTACTCATATAGCTTCTATCCGCACCAGAATCAAATAAAACGTAAGCAGATTTATTGTCAATAAGAAACGTACCCGTAACAAGCTCCGGGTCTTCCTGTGCCTCTGCCAAATTAATATTGAAAACTCTTCCGCGGCCTTGTCCATTCGTGTTCTCTTGGTTCGGGCAATTTCTAATAATGTGGCCTGGTTTTCCATATTTATAACAAACTACATTGGCATAACTTGCTCTGACACTACTTGCTCCGCCATTACTCGTTCCGACACCATTTGTTCCTTTCGTTCTATTAACCCCTGGTCCGTAGACCTCACACTTCGCCGTGCTATGACCATTTCTTTTACACTTGTTGCAAAATTTGGTGCAGAACCCCGAGTGATACTTTTCACACCTTTAGCATAGCTGCTTCTGATTGTTGTTGTTGTTGCGGTTATTATTGTTGTTGGGATGATTGTTGTAGTTGTTGTTGTTGTTGTTGTTGTTGTTGTTGTTGGGCCGTTTGTTGTAGTTGCGATTGATGTTGCGATTGTTGGGATAATTGTTGCGATTATTGTTGTAATTGCTGTTGTTGTTGTATTGGTGATTCTTATCACCATTTTCCTCCCACTTTCTTTTGACTTGCTTCACATTGGCCTCTTCAGCAGTCTGTTCTTTAATTCTTTCTTCAATCTGGTTCACTAGTTTGTGAGCCATTCTATATGCCTGTTGTATGGAGGCGGGCTCGTGTGAACTTATATCTTCTTGGATTCTTTCCGGTAATCCTTTCACAAACGCGTCGATCTTCTCTTCCTCATCTTCGAATGCTCCCGGACACAATAGGCACAATTCTGTGAATCATCTTTCGTACGTGGTAATATCAAATACTTGGGTTCGTAACCCTCTAAGTTCTGTCTTGAGCTTATTGACCTCGGTTCTGGGACGGTATTTCTCGTTCATCAAGTGCTTGAATGTTGACCACGGTAGTGCGTACGCATCGTCTTGTCCCACTTGCTCTAGATAGGTATTCCACCATGTTAACGCAGAACCTGTGAAGGTATGCGTAGCGTACTTCACTTTGTCCTCTTCAGTACACTTACTTATGGCAAACACCGATTCGACCTTCTCGGTGCACCGTTTCAATCCGATCGGTCCTTCGGTTCCATCAAATTCTAAAGGTTTGCAGGCAGTGAATTCTTTGTAGGTGCATCCTACACGATTTCCTGTACTGCTAGATCCAAGGTTATTGTTGGTATGTAGTGCAGCCTGTACTGCGGCTATGTTTGAAGCTAGAAAAGTACGGAATTCCTCTTCATTCATATTCACGGTGTGTCGAGTAGTCGGTGCCATTTCCTTCAAAATAGTCAAATGGAACAAGTTAATCATACAGAATATTAAGAGTAGTTAATAGTATTTCGTAGCATAATATGAACTCATTTATAAAAGCTTTTTCTTCATATTAGCGTTTTATAAGTTTAAATTCGGGTAGTACCTACCCGTTAAGTTCATACTTAGTAGCTAATATACAATTCAACTACTACAATTCTATATGAAAAACTGATTATAATAATATTTCGCGTTCAAACTTTTACACAATATTTTACAAACTTACAATACCGCTTATTTTACATATAGCATGAAATATAGCACACAATAAATTTGATACAAGATGGTTGTGAAGATAATTCTAGCTAGTACACAAGTCGTTCAGCAAAGGCAATAAAGACACGTAATTCATACGTCCAGAAACAAGTCATGCATTCTGGTTTTACTAGGATTACTTCCCATCCTTGGTCTTGTGGAACATAACAGTTATGGCAGTTGATAAGACATCGTTTTGTAACGTCGTCAAAGGGACGAGGGTTACGTAATATCCAACAGTCCCGTAACAATCTAAAAACCTCATTTCTTACCCCAATTACCGACTCCGTCACTTGTGGGAACATTTTGTTTAATAGTTGTAGCCCGATGTTCTTGTTCTCACTTTGGTGAGAAGCGAACATTACTAATCCGTAAGCATAACATTCTTCTTTATGTTGCATGTTAGCCGCTTTTTCTAAATTACGAAGTCCAATATTCGGATATATTGAGTCAAAATAATTTCTTAACCCATTGCGTAAAATAGCATTTGGGTTCCCCGCAATATATGCGTCAAAGTAAACACATCGTAACTTATGGATTTCCCAATGTGATATCCCCCATCTTTCGAATGAAAGCCTTTTATAAACCAAGGCATTCTTGGAACGTTCTTCGAATGTCTTACAAACTGATCTCGCCTTAAATAGTTGTGCCGAAGAATTCTGACCGACTCTAGACAAGATTTCATCAATCATGTCTCCGGGTAGGTCTCTTAAAATATTGGGTTGTCTATCCATTTTGTGTTTTTATACTGTAAAATAGACAAGAGTTAGATTCATAAAAAAAAATACTTATTAATACAAACAATTTTTACATATATCATAAAGCATAAGCACACTATATTACATATATTACACCACACGAATACAACTATCTTATTCCGACTCGCTTGTTTCTTCTTCTTCGGGTTTGGTTCGTTTTGCCAAGTTTCTAGGGATATATGATGTTCTCCTAATACGAGCCGTCATTTTCCACATTGGTTTAGAAAAACCTGGTGGTTTAGAGGTTCCCGGGTCATTGTTACAACTTAAGGACTTCGGGGGTTGACGATACATATAAAGTTCATCGGGGTTGGAATTAGATTTCTCTATTTTTATGCCCTTTCCCTTATTATTTTCTTTTGACTTTTTAAATTCAGTTGGGGTAATTTCTATAACATCATCGGAATTCTCGTCGGAATCCGATTCATCGGAGAATTGGTAATCCTCCCAATATTTTGCTTCCTTGGCGGAATCACCATTGACCATAATTAACCTTGGTCGGTTGGTTGAGGATTTTCTTTTACTTAACCGTTTTATTATTTCCCCCACCGGTTCTATTTCTTCATCCGGTTCCGATTCTTCTTCCGGTTCCGATTCTTCTTCCGGTTCCGACTCTTCTTCCGGTTCCTCTTCGGGAACTTGTGAATCAGTCCACGAATCATTCCAATTTACATTTGACTCTTCATTATTATTAGGTGAGTCAATGGGACTTGTTCTAGAGGTAGACATCTATCACATAATATCCAACGCGTTAAGAGATTAATATATCACATAAAATTCACATGTTAAAAATATATAGTTTCCAACAAAATTTGTTAAGCAATCATTTTTCAAGTAAACACGGTCAAAGTCCAGACTCACTAATGCATCCTAACAAACTCGATAAGACACACTAATGCAAAATTCTGGTTCTCTAAGACCAACGCTCGGATACCAACTGAAATGTCCCATTCTTATTGATTAAAAACATTCCATATTAATTGATTTCGTTGCGAGGTTTTGACCTCTATATGAGACGTTTTTCAAAGACCGCATTCATTTTAAAACAAAACATAACCTTTATTTCATCAGTAAAGGTTTAAAAAGCTTTACGTAGATTATCAAATAATGATAATCTAAAATATCCTGTTTACACACGACCATTACATAATGGTTTACAATACAAATATGTTACAACAAAATAAGTTTCTTGAATGCAGTTTTTACACAATATCATACAAGCATGGACTCCAAATCTCGTCCTTATTTAAGTATGCGACAGCGGAAGCTCTTAATAATCACCTGAGAATAAACATGCTTAAAACGTCAACAAAAATGTTGGTGAGTTATAGGTTTAACCTATATATACCAAATCATAATAATAGACCACAAGATTTCATATTTCAATACACATCCCATACATAGAGATAAAAATCATTCATATGGTGAACACCTGGTAACCGACATTAACAAGATGCATATATAAGAATATCCCCATCATTCCGGGACACCCTTCGGATATGATATAAATTTCGAAGTACTAAAGCATTCGGTACTTTGGATGGGGTTTGTTAGGACCAATAGATCTATCATTAGGATTCGCGTCAATTAGGGTGTCTGTTCCCTAATTCTTAGATTACCAGACTTAATAAAAAGGGGCATATTCGATTTCGATAATTCAACCATAGAATGTAGTTTCACGTACTTGTGTCTATTTTGTAAATCATTTATAAAACCTGCATGTATTCTCATCCCAAAAATATTATATTTTAAAAGTGGGACTATAACTCACTTTCACAGATTTTTACTTCGTCGGGAAGTAAGACTTGGCCACTGGTTGATTCACGAACCTATAATAATATATACATATATATCAAAGTATGTTCAAAATATATTTACAACACTTTTAATATATTTTGATGTTTTAAGTTTATTAAGTCAGCTGTCCTTGTTAGTAACCTACAACTAGTTGTCCACAGTTAGATGTACCGAAATAAATCGATAAATATTATCTTGAATCAATCCACGACCCAGTGTATACGTATCTCAGTATTGATCACAACTCAAACTATATATATTTTGGAATCAACCTCAACCCTGTATAGCTAACTCCAACATTCACATATAGAGTGTCTATGGTTGTTCCGAAATATATATAGATATGTCGACATGATAGGTCGAAACATTGTATACGTGTCTATGGTATCTCAAGATTACATAATATACAATATAAGTTGATTAAGTTATGGTTGGAATAGATTTGTTACCAATTTTCACGTAGCTAAAATGAGAAAAATTATCCAATCTTGTTTTACCCATAACTTCTTCATTTTAAATCCGTTTTGAGTGAATTAAATTGCTATGGTTTCATATTGAACTCTATTTTATGAATATTAGAAAACATACTTCCACTTTGAGTTTAACCATAATTTTTGTATATAGTTTCATGTTCATAATAAAAATCATTTTCCCAGAATAACAACTTTTAAATCAAAGTTTATCATAGTTTTTAATTAACTAACCCAAAACAGCCCGCGGTGTTACTACGACGGCGTAAATCCGATTTTACGGTGTTTTTCGTGTTTCCAGGTTTTAAATCATTAAGTTAGCATATCATATAGATATAGAATATGTGTTTAGTTGATTTTAAAAGTCAAGTTAGAAGGATTAACTTTTATTTGCGAACAGGTTTAGAATTAACTAAACTATGTTCTAGTGATTACAAGTTTAAACCTTCGAATAAGATAGGTTTATATGTATGAATCGAATGATGTTATGAACATCATTACTACCTCAAGTTCCTTGGATAAACCTAATGGAAATGAGAAAAATAGATCTAGCTTCAAAGGATACTTGGATGGCTTAAAAGTTCTTGAAGCAGAATCATGACACGAAAACAATTTCAAGTAAGATTTCCACTCGAAATAAGATTGTTATAGTTATAGAAATTGAATTAAAGTTTGAATATGATTATTACCTTGTATTAGAAAGATAACCTACTGTAAGTAACAAAGGTTTCTTGATCTTGGATGATTACTTGGAATGGATTTAGAAAACTTGGAAGTAAACTTGCAATCTTGGAAGTATTCTTGATTTTATGAAACTAGAACTTTTGGAATTTATGAAGAACACTTAGAACATGAAGATAGAACTTGAGAGAGATCAATTAGATGAATAAAATTGAAGAATTAAAGTGTTTGTAGGTGTTTTTGGTCGTTGGTGTATGGATTAGATATAAAGGATATGTAATTTTGTTTTCATGTAAATAAGTCATGAATGATTACTCATATTTTTGTAATTTTATGAGATATTTCATGCTAGTTGCCAAATGATGGTTCCCACATGTGTTAGGTGACTCACATGGGCTGCTAAGAGCTTATCATTGGAGTGTATATACCAATAGTACATACATCTAAAAGCTGTGTATTGTACGAGTACGAATACAGGTGCATACGAGTAGAATTGTTGATGAAACTGAACGAGGATGTAATTGTAAGCATTTTTGCTAAGTAGAAGTATTTTGATAAGTGTATTGAAGTCTTTCAAAAGTGTATGAATACATATTAAAACACTACATGTATATACATTTTAACTGAGTCGTTAAGTCATCGTTAGTCGTTACATGTAAATGTTGCTTTGAAACCTTTAGGTTAACGATCTTGTTGAATGTTGTTAACCCATTGTTTATTATAACAAATGAGATGTTAAATTGTTATATTATCATGATATTATGATATATAATATATCTTAGTATGATATATATACAGTTAAATGTCGTTACAATGATAATCGTTACATATATGTCTCGTTTCGATATCATTAAGTTAGTAGTCTTATTTTTACATATGTATTTCATTGTTAATACACTTAATAATATATTTACTTATCATTTAACATAATTAACCAAGTGTATCAATATCTTAATATGATTCATATGTACCTAGTAAGACGTTGTTATAACGATAATCGTTATATATATCGTTTTCGAGTTTCTTAAATTAATAGTCTCATTTTTATGTATATAACTCATTGTTAAAATACCTAATGAGATACATACTTATAATAAAATCATGTTAACTATATATATAACCATATATATGTCATTGTATAGTTTTTACAAGTTTTAACGTTCGTGAATCACCGGTCAACTTGGGTGGTCAATTGTCTATATGAAACCTATTTCAATTAATCAAGTCTTAACAAGTTTGATTGCTTAACATGTTGGAAACACTTAATCATGTAAATAACAATTTCATTTAATATATATATAAACATGGAAAAGTTAGGGTCACTACAATTCGTTTGGTCTCAATATAATTGAGTACTGTTTGGCTCCAATAACCCAGTCCACGTACAAATCCAACTATTACTACGAACCAGAAAATTTTGATGTCTATCAATTTAACCGCTTAAAATAATTTTTCGTTGAAATTTAAGAAATTTAGATAAGAAATAGAGAAAATTGTAAGTCCTAAAAACTAGAATGTCGAGAAATAAGAAAGAAAAAGAGCGCGTCGAAAAACGTCGAAAAATAAAAGATTGAAAAATAATAGGCGTCGAAAAATAAAAATAAGAAAGTAGCGTGTCGAAACTTAAAAAGGAACTAAAAACTAAGAATTAAAAGTTGCGTCTAAAAATATTAAAGCTTACAAGGAATTCTATATCCCAAATGGCAATATCTTAAAAAGGTACTAAAAACTTAGAACAGCGTCGCAAAATTCTAAAGCACCTAAATCTTAGTCTAAAGAAAAAGCACTTAAGGGGTTTTACGGCAAATCCTAAAAATCTAGAAATAAAAATAACTATGGCAAATACTATGATTTAAAACTAAATACGAGCGAAAAATACAAATATTACGCTAAAACGAATAAATAAAAAAAAGTACAAAATATAAAAATATACTTAAAGTTGTAAAAAGTACAATTTTTATAAAAATATTATTTTTATATTATTTATTTAATAAAACTATTAATTTTATAAATTAATTAAACTAATTATAACTTAATAATACAAATTAAATAAATAACTAAACTAATTAATTAAATAAAACCCTAAAAACTAAATAATTAAATTAATTAAACCCTAATTTCGTATTAATTGCAGTCCTAGGTTGACCTGTCAGATTGACCTCCGCAAGTGCGGTTAGGTCCAGTTCAAAAGCTCCGCGAGGCGCGGAGGGTCAAATTTAGGCTGAAAAGGGGTTCGTTTTTGCACAGGTTCAGTTTTTTTTCTTTTTATTTTTTTTTGTTTTTCTGTTTTATCAAATATATATAAAATATAAATATAACTAAATATTTTTATAAAACAATAAAATACTTATTTTTAAACTCAAAAGTAAAAATACTTTTTTTTAAACTTTATATATTTTTTAACAAACTCTTTTTGTATTTTTATATTTTTATATTTTAAAAAAACTTATATTTTTATACGAAGGACTTAATAAAAACTTTTACAAAATTATATTGTTATTATTATTTTTTTATATCATTAGCGTTGCGCTTTCGGCGTTTAAGTTCCCCGGCAGCGGCGCCAAAAATACTTGATGTTATGCGAGGTGTATATGAAATAGCTTTATTTTTACTAGGAAATACTATTAAATACGATACAATTTTACACAAGATATTTATTTATTTATAGAATGGATATATCTAAACCTTGCTACAACACTTATAGGCAGTGTACCTAATCGTACAGTAGTGTAGTTTTTAGTAAGTCCGGTTCGTTCCACAGGGAATCTTTTAAACAAAGCTTAACGCTATATTAGTTTTAATTTATAAAAATACAAATATATATAAGTAATATTATTATTATAAAAGGGGGTTTTTACCGTTTAATGACCGGTTTGTCGATTTTAAAACTTTAGTCACAGTTAAAACCTAATGTAAAAATATTAAATAAATAAAAGACTTAATTTAAAGCGTAAAATAAATAACGATAATGAAATTGCGATAAATAAAAGTGCGATAAAATAAACTTGCGATAATTAAAGAGTACGATAATTAAAAGTGCAATTAAATAAAATGACAATAAATAAAAGTGCGATAATTAAAAGTGCAATTAAATATGAAAATAAAGAAATTATGCTTATTTAAACTTCCGTAATCATGATGTTTGACGTGTTGATTTTAGTTTATTCCCATGGGTTAATTGTTCTTTGTCCTGGATTATTTAATATGTCCGTCTGGTTTTTGTCCATAACAGTCCATCAGTCATAAATATAAAGTGCGAGTGTCCTCGTCAAATTATCCTTATACCCGAAGTCAAATATTCCAACTAATTGGGGACTTAAACTGTAACAAGGTTTTAATACTTTGTTTAATAATTACACTAGGATATCGACTGCGTGTAACCCAAGGTTTTAATACTTTGTTAACAATTCTGCCAAGTGTCCTTGTACATAATTTCACCCTTGTTTTAATAAATCTATTAACTATTAATCTATTCCCGTGTCCGGTTAAATGAACGATTATTCATACATATAAATATCCCGCCCATCGTGTCCGATTGAGTGTATATGGTTATTTATAGGTACGTCCAATTATAAATCTTTATATTAAAATTAACAAACTATCATTTAGTTAAACAAATATAAAGCCCATTAATAGCCCATAGTTTAATTTTCACAAGTGTCGTTCTTTTGTCCAAACCCCAATTATGGTACAAAGCCCAATTACCCAATTTTAGTATTTAGCCCAACATCATGATTACTTCATTTTAAATAAGCATAATAATAACTTAGCTACGAGACATTAAATTAAAAAGGTTGAACATAACTTACAATGATTAAAAATAGCGTAGCGTTACACGGACAGAATTTTGACTTACACCCTTACAATATTCGCTAACATACCCTTATTATTAGAAATTAAAATTAAAATTAAAATTAAAATATAAATATATATATATATATATATATATATATATATATATATATATATATATATATATATATATATATATATATATATATCTTACGTATGAATGAAGAAGAAAAAGATGTGTAAAAATCGGCCGAATGCTCGGCCTTTTATAGGCCCACGTAATACTGTTTGACCTCCGCGAGTGCGGAGGTTTTTGTCTTCAAAGCTCCGCGAGTGCGGAGCCCCTGATTCCAGCTAACATAAGTTTGGCTCCTAGCTTGCCGACGGATTTTATTATATAAATATAATATAAATATATAATTTATATAATTAATTATATATTATATTATATTTATATACATAATTAATTTGTAACTTTCGGTCCGTTGCGTCGTACGTTGAAAGCTGGTTCATGTCTCGGTTTCGGATTTTCGAACGTCCTTTCGTATGATTTAATATCTTGTACTTTGCATTTTGCGGCTTGTTCTCTTGTCATTTTTAGGCGTTCCTCATCAATAATTTGAACCTCTTTGCTTGTACTTTGTACTTTTTAGCTTTTTGGTCGTTTGCATCTTCAATTTGTCGAATCTGCCTTTTGTCTTCACCTTTTAATATTTAAACGAATATTCCTTGTAAATAGGACAACTGCAACTAAAAGCTTGTCTTTCTTGAGGGATAATGCTATGAAATATATGTTCGTTTTTAGCATTATCATGGACCCATGAGAATTTCTAGCCTCGGTGGCCAGAAACATGTGCTTGTCATTGTAGATGACTATACACGATTTACATGAATTTTTCTTTTAAGGACCAAATCTGAAACCCCCGCCATTATCATTGAGTTCATCAAAAAGACTCAACGCTCCTTTAACAAACATTTTAAAAGCATCCGAACTGATAATGGGATGGAATTTAAGAATGACCTGCTTGATAGTTATTTGAAAGATCAAGGCATTGAACATCAGTTCTCTGCTACACGAACCCCTCAACAGAATGGAGTAGTCAAATGACATAATCGTACGTTGTACGAGGCAGCTCAAACGATGCTTGCCTACTCCAAACTACCTCCAAAAATGTGGGGGGAGGCGATTTCACCTGCATGCTATACCCAACATCGTTGTATTGTTAATAAACGTTTTGACAAAACTCCTTATGTGTTATTATATGGTAGACGCCCGAATGTCAAATATTTTCGTATTTTTGGCTGTATATGCTATGTGCTTAACGATTTTGACAGCCTCAGAAAGTTTTGTGATAACCCGAAAAATTTCCGAATTAAATTTAAACTAAACTTCGACTGTTTCCAACGATTCACGAACAAACGATTATAAAAATATATGTAAATATATATGTGTGTATATATACATCATTTACAATCATTATTATTATTAGTATTAAAATTATTATTATTATTAATAATTATCATTATCATTAATATAATTACTAATATATTATCAATATTATTAGTAATATCACTTTTACTAAAAATTATTAAGATTATTATAAATATCATTATTATTAATACAACTTATTATTAATAATAATATTAGTATTATTAATAGTATTATTAACATGATTATTATCATTATTATTAATAATAATTAAAATTATCATTTTTATTATTAATATTGTCATATCAATATTATTATCATTATTTTTATTATTTAACCATTAATAATAATATTATTATTATTAATATTATTATCATTATTATTAGCATTAGTAATATCATTATTATTATTATTTGCATTATTATTATTATTAATTATTATTATTATTTGTATTATTGATAATGCTAAAAATGAACATATATATCAGAGCATTATCCCTAAATAAAGACAAGCTTTTAGTTGCAATTGTTCTATTTACAAGTGATATTCGTTTAAATAATAAAAGGTGAAGACAAGAGACAGATTCGATGAATTGAAGACGCAAACGACCAAAAAGCTCAAAAGTACAAAGTACAATCAAAGTGGTTCCATTTATTGATAAGAAACGTCTCAAAATTACAAGAGTACAAGACGCAAAACGTAAAGTACAAGATATTAAATTATACGCAAGGACGTTCGAAAATCCGGAACCGGGACCAAAGTCAACTCTCAACGCTCGACGCAACGGACTAAAAATTACAAGTCAACTATGCACATAAATATAATATAATATTTAAATAATTCTTATAATTATTTATATATTATATTTATTTATTAAAACGTCGCCAAGGAAAGAAACAAAAATATGTGAGCTGCTACCAACCCCCATGCGATCGCATGGCCTGGAGACACAAAAGCCATGCGATCGCATGGCCCTGAAATCCAGCCCACAGGCCTGTAAATTCGCAGCTTTGGTTCATCAATCATCCATCTTTTCTGTTTCTTACTCATACGTAAACATATATATATATATATATATATATATATATATATATATATATATATATATATATATATATATATATATATATATATATATATATATATATATATATATATATATATATATATATATATATATATATTATAATTTTAATTTTAATTTTAATTTTAATTCTAATAATAAGGGTATGTTAGCGAATGTTGTAAGGGTGTAAGTCGAAATTCTGTCCGTGTAACGCTACACTATTTTTAATCACTGTAAGTTATGGTTAATGTTATTTTTAATTTAATGTCTCGTAGCTAAGTTATTATTATGCTTATTTAAGATGAAGTAATCATGATGTTGGGCTAAAAATATTAAGATTAGGTAATTGGGCTTTGTACCATAATTGGGGTTTGGACAAAAGAACGACACTTATGAAAATTAGACTATGGGCTATTAATGGGCTTTATATTAACTAAATGATACCTCGTTAATTTAATATATAGACTTATAATTTGACGTATTTATATATAATCACATACGCTTGACTGGGCACGGTGGGCGGGATATCTATAAATACCAATAATTGTTCATTTTACCGGACACGGAACTGGATTAATAGTTAGTAGACTTGTTGAAACAGGGGTGGATTACATTCAAGGGTAATTGGTGTAATTGTTAACAAAGTAGTAAAACCTTGGTTTACACGCAGTCGATAACCTGGTGTATTCATTAAACAAATTATTAAAACCTTGTTACAATTCGAATCCCCAATTAGTTGGAATATTTGACTTCGGGAATAAGAATAATTTGGCGAAGACTTCCGCATTTTATGATTATGACTGATGGACTATTATGGACAAATCCGTATGGACATATTGAATAATCCAGGACAAAGAACAATTAACCCATGGGAATAAACTAAAAATCAACACGTCAAACATCATGATTATGGAAGTTTAAATAAGCATAATTCTTTTATTTCATATTTAATTGCACTTTTAATTATCGCACTTTTATTTATTGTCATTGTATTTAATTGCACTTTTAATTATCGTACTCTTTAATTATCGCAATTTTATTTTATCGCACTTTTATTTATCGCAATTTCATTATCGTTATTTACTTTACGCTTTAAATTAAGTTATATTTATTTTTAATATTTTACATTAGGTTTTAACTGCGACTAAAGTTTTAAAAATCGACAAACCGGTCATTAAACGGTAAAAACCCCCTTTTATAATAATAATATCACTTATATATATATTTGTATTTTTATAAATTTAAAATTAATATAGCGTTAAGCTTGTTTAAGAGTTTCCTGTGGACGAACCGGACTTACTAAAAACTACACTACTGTACGATTAGGTACACTGCCTATAAGTGTTGTAGCAAGGTTTCGGTATATCCATTCTATAAATAAATTAATATCTTGTGTAAAATTGTATTGTATTTAATAGTATTTCGTTGTAAAAATAATACTATTTTATATACACCTCGCATAACATCAAGTATTTTTGGCGCCGCTGCCGGAGAAATTCTTGCTTAAACGCCGGAAGCGCAACGCTATTTAAAAAAAAGGAGTTTTTTTTATTTTTATAAAAATACGCTTTTGTAAAAATATGTTTTAATACAAAAATATAAAAAGAAAAAAAAATATAAATATTTTTAAGAGTTTGTTAAATATAAAACTATAAAGTTTCTTTATTTTTATTTTGTAAAAATATAAGTTTTATTTAATTTATATAAATATATTATATAAATATATAAATCAGAATACAGAAAAAAAGTAATAAAAACACTCGAGGCCCGTTACTGTAGCAGCCCAGAACCTGACCCAAATTCCTTATCCATGCGATCGCATGGATTTTTAACGTGAGGACCATGCGATCGCATGGCCCTGTCTGACACGCCCTAATTGACTAAAAACAGCAATCATTACGTAATTATTATTATTATTATTTAATTAAACCCTAATTAGGTTTTAAGTTATTTAATTATTTAGTTTAGTTTTTATTTAATTTGTATTTTAAGTTTAATAAGTTTTAATAAATTATAAAATTAATAGTTTTATAAAATAAATAATATAAAAATAATATTTTTATAAAATTGTACTTTTTATAACTTTAAGTATATTTTTATATTTTATATCTTTTTATTTGTTTTAGCATAATATTTGTATTTTTCGCTCGTATTTAATTCTAAGATATAGTTTTTGCCATAGTTATTTTTATTTCTAGATTTTTAAGATTTGCCGTAAAATTCCTTAAGTGCTTTTTCTTTATATACTAAGATTTAAGTGCTTTTGAATTTTGTGACGCAGTTTTTAAATTTTAGTACCTTTTTAAGTTATTGCCATTTGGGATATAGTATTTCTCTAAAGCTTTAATATCTTTAGACGTAACTTTTAATTCTTAGTTTTTAATTCCTTTTTAAGTTTCGACGCGCTACTTTCTTATTTTTATTTTTCGACGCCTATTATTTTTTGACCTTTTATTTTTCGACGTTTTTCGACGCGCTCTTTTTCTTTCTTATTTCTCGACGCTCTAGTTTTTAGGACTCAGATTTTTCTATTTCTTATCTAAAATTTCTTTAAATTTAAACGAAAAATTATTTTAAGTGGTTAAATTGATAGACATCAAAATTTTATGGTTCGTAGTAATAGTTGGATTTGTACGTGGACCGGGTTATTGGAGCCAAACAGTACTCAATTATATTGAGACCAAACGAATCCCGCCCCTCTGCTGCATCTTTTGGCTATTCAAAACGTGGGCAAAATCAGAAAAGTCTATTAATTGGATAACTTATATAATTTTTCTTTCTTTTTAAAAACTAATATGATATTCAGTGAATGCACCGAGCAAAACGTTCACCACCTTTTGTACGTTCACCACCTGTAACCAGATCCAGACATCTAGCAAATATTGTCGCCGTTGATTTTTCTTTAGAATCGTCATCCAGTCGACCAAGTACTCCAATTCAAATTTCCAATAATCCATTTTCTGAACCCGACCTCACAATTGAGAATCCGAAGAATATTCAGGGACAATTCATAGATCCTGAACCATTAATCTTTCCTCCGGAACCACCAATCATTCAAACAGAGATTGTTGAGGAACAACCATTAAATCAGAATCCTCTAGTGATTCAGATTCAACAAATTCAATTATGGAAAATCTGGAACCTCTAAGTATGGAAGACCGAATGCGAGCTAAACGCACTGGCCAAGGTCACGCAATTACTCAACCTGACATTAATGCGCCAGATTATGAAATCAAGGGACAAATCCTACATATGGTAACTAATCAATGCCAATTTAGTGGTGCACCGAAGGAAGATCCAAATGAACATCTTCGTACCTTAAATAGGATCTGCACACTATTTAAAATAAGAGAAGTGGAGGATGAACAGATATATCTCATGTTATTTCCCTGGACTTTGAAGGGAGAAGCCAAAGATTGGTTGGAATCGTTACCTGAAGGAGCGATTGATACATGGGACGTTTTAGTTGAAAAATTTCTCAAACGATTCTTTCCGGCATCTAAAGCCGTGAGACATCAAGGAGAAATTGTTACGTTCACACAGAAACCAAATGAAACTCTATTTGAGGCTTGGACAAGATTTGGAAAGTTATTAAGAGGATGTCCGCAACATGGTTTAGACACCTGTCAAATAGTACAAATATTCTACCAAGGATGCGACATCACTACAAGGAAAGACATCGATATAGCAGCTGGTGGTTCTATTATGAAGAAAACCGCAACTGATGCTTATAAAATTATTAATAACACTGCTTCCCACTCACATGAGTGGCACCAAGAAGAAGATATCGTTAGATCATCTAAAGCAGCTAGAACCGATTCTAGCCATGACTTAGATTCCATTTCTTCAAAGATAGATGCTGTCGAGAGATGAATGGAAAAGATGACTAAAGATATCCACTCAATACGAATTAGTTGTGAGCAGTGTGGAGGACCACATTTGACAAAAGATTGTCTCAGTATTGAACTAACAATGGAACAAAGAGAGAATGTTTCATACATAAACCAAAGGCCTGGAAATAATTATCAGAATAATTATCAACCGCCAAGACCGATCTACAATCAAAATCAGAATTATAACCAAAATGTTCCATACAACAACCAACAAGGTCCTAGCAATCAACAAGTATCCAATAATACTTACAACCAGCAAAGACCCGTTTTTCAAAACAAACTACCACAAACCGATGATAAAAAGCCAAATTTAGAAGATATGATGTCGAAGCTAGTTGATTCTCAAACACAATTTTTCACATCTCATAAACAAACCAATGAACAAAATGCTCAAGCATTTAGAAATCAACAAGCTTCTATTCAAAATCTAGAACAAGAAGTAAGCAACCTAGCAAAGGTTAATAGGTGAAAGAAAACTGGGAAGTCTACCAAGTGATACAAATGCTAACCCCCGGAATGAAACAGCTAAAGCCATTACCACAAGAAGTGGTATTACACTTAAACCACCTGAAATACCTGTAATTTCTGATGAAGCTATTCCTACTCCACAAGAACCACAATCTGAGCAAGATAACGAAAAAGAACCGGTAGTTGAAAAGGTTAATGAAGATAACACAATTAAGGCTAAACCTTATGTTAAACTATACCAACCACCACTTCCTTACCCGAGTAAAATGAGAAAAGAGAGACTTGAAGCTGAGCAATCCAAATTCTTGGATATGTTTAAACAGATTAATGTAAATCTTCCTTTCATTGATGTGATTTCAGGAATGCCTAGATATGTTAAATTCTTGAAAGATCTAATCACAAATAGAAAGAAAATGGAAGAACTCTCGGCTGTTACTATGAATGCTAATTGTTCTGCAGTGCTGTTGAATAAGATACCAGAAAAATTATCAGATCCAGGAAGTTTCACAATTCCATGTTTTCTGGGTAGTCTTAGTTCAATAGAAGCATTGGCAGATTTAGGTGCTAGTATAAATTTAATGCCGTATTCACTATATGCTAAACTAGACCTTGGAGAATTGAAACCAACACGAATAAGCATACAACTAGCCGATCGATCAGTAAAATATCCTAGAGGGATAATGGAGAACATGCTAGTTAAAGTTGGTACTTTAGTATTTCCAGTAGATTTTGTTATTTTGGACATGGAAGAAGATTCTCGAGTACCTCTCATATTAGGAAGACCATTCTTAAACACGGCCAAAGCAATAATAGACGTGTTTGGTAAGAAACTGACCCTAAGTATAGAGGACGAGAGTGTTACCTTTTTCAGTTGATAGAGCTATGCAACAACCGCAATCTGCAGATGATACATGTTATTATATTCAAACTATAGAATCACATGCAAAATTGTTAGAAGAATTTCCAGAATTACAAGGAACAGGAGAATGTTCTTTAGGAGAAAGTACTGAACCAATTGATGAAACTGAAATGATAGCTACACTTATGGCTAATGGATATGAACCAACAACAGAAGAAAGTCAAATGCTAAAAGAGGAAGACAGATATCGATACAAATCATCGATAGAAGAACCACCGACATTAGAGTTAAAGCCACTTCCAAACCATTTGAAATATGCTTATTTACATGGTGAATCTGAATTACCTGTAATAATATCATCTTCTCTTACTGAAAATGAAAAATCTCAACTCATTTCTATGTTCAAAGCTCATAAACCAGCTATTGCATGGAAGATTCATGATATTAAAGGAATAAGTCCTTCGTATTGCACACATAAAATCCTTATGAAAGAAGGTCATAAAACGTATGTGCAACGCCAACGAAGACTAAATCCTAATATGCAAGATGTTGTTAAGAAAGAAATTATTAAGATACTTGATGCAGGTTTAATTTATCCAATCTCTGATAGTCCATGGGTAAGCCCAGTTCAATGCGTACCTAAGAAGGGTGGCATGACTGTCATCACAAATGAGAAAAATGAGCTTATTCCTACTAGGACTGTAACAGGATGGCGTGTTTGTATTGATTATAGAAAATTAAATGATGCCACCAGAACAGATCACTTTCCCTTACCTTTCATTGATCAAATGTTGGAAAGATTACCCGGAAATAGTTACTATTGTTTTCTTGATGGTTTTTTCGGATATTTTCAAATTCCAATAGCACCCGAGGATCAAGAGAAAACCACGTTCACGTGCCCTTATGGTACTTTTGCTTACAAACGCATGCCATTTGGACTTTGCAACGCCCCTGCAACCTTTCAAAGGTGCATGATGGCGATTTTTCACGACATGATAGAAGAATGCATGGAAGTTTTCATGGATGACTTTTCAGTCTTCGGTGATACATTTGAATCATGTCTAGTTAATCTTGAACGAATGCTTATTAGATGCGAACAATCAAATCTAGTTCTTAATTGGGAGAAATGCCATTTCATGGTTAAAGAAGTCATCGTTCTTGGTCATAAAATTTCAAAGGAAGGAATTGACGTGGATAGAGCTAAAGTAGATGTAATTGCTAAACTTCCACATCCCACCAATGTTAGAGGAGTTAGGAGTTTTCTAGGATATGTCAGTTTTTACCGACGTTTTATAAAAGATTTTTCTAAAATTGCCACTCCTATGAATAAACTCCTAGAAAAGGATGCTCCATTCATCTTTTCAGATGAATGCATCAAATCTTTTAATATTCTTAAAGAAAAACTCACTAATGCGCCGATTATGATAACTCCAAATTGGAATCTACCGTTTGAACTTATGTGCGATGCAAGTGATTTTGCAATGGGAGCCGTTTTAGGACAAAGGATTGAAAAATGATTTCAACCTATTTATTATGCTAGTAAGACATTACAAGGAGCACAAACGAATTATACAACTACTGAAAAAGAACTCCTTGCTATTGTCTTTGCTTTTGACAAATTTCGTTCATATCTCGTTCTAGCTAAAACGGTGGTCTATACCGACCATTCTGCTCTTAGATACCTATTTTAAAAACAAGATGCCAAGCCACGATTAATCCGTTGGATCTTACTCTTACAAGAGTTCGATATTGAAATCCGAGATAAAAAGGGAGCAGAAAATCTCGCCGCTGATCATCTTTCTCGTCTTGAAAATCCCGAATTAGAAGTTCTAAATGAATCGGCCATACAAGACAACTTTCCTGATGAATATCTATTAAAGATAGATTATAATGAAATTCCATGGTTTGCAGACTATGCAAACTACTTAGTATGTGGATTCCTTGAAAAAGTATTATCGAACCAGAAACGAAAGAAATTCTTTAGTGATATAAAACACTATTTCTGGGAAGATCCACATTTGTTTAAAAGTTGTCCCGATGGAATAATACGCCGAAGTGTATTCGGAGACGAAGCTAGTCAAATCTTAAACCATTGTCACACAGGACCAACAGGAGGGCATTATGGGCCTCAACTTACAGCAAGAAAAATTTACGATGCTGGATTCTATTGGCCTACAATTTTCAAAGACGCACACCTTCTTTGCAAATCCTGTGATGCTTGTCAAAGGGCTGGAAAAATAAGTCAACGTAATGAAATGCCACAAAATGTCATTCAAGTATGTGAAGTATTTGACATTTGGGGTATTGACTTTATGGGTCCA
Organism: Rutidosis leptorrhynchoides; assembly: GCF_046630445.1. Taxonomy (NCBI): domain Eukaryota; kingdom Viridiplantae; phylum Streptophyta; class Magnoliopsida; order Asterales; family Asteraceae; genus Rutidosis; species Rutidosis leptorrhynchoides. Next base: position 162,888,797 of record NC_092333.1, read on the forward strand.
TTTCCAAAATCTCATGATAATCTCTACATTCTCGTTGCCATTGATTATGTATCTAAATGGGCGGAAGCACAAGCTTTCCCAACTAACGATGCACGAGTTGTAGTCAACTTTTTAAAACGTCTTTTTGCAAGGTTCGGAACACCGAAAACTTTAATAAGTGATCGGGGTACTCATTTTTGTAATAATCAACTTGAGAAAGTTCTCAAAAGATATGGAGTAACTCATAAAATCTCCACCGCTTATCATCCACAAACAAGTGGACAAGTTGAAAATACCAACCGAGCTTTAAAACGTATTCTAGAGAAAACCGTAGGATCAAATCCGAAGGAATGTTCCATTAAATTGGAGGATGCACTCTGGCTTTTAGAACAACCTACAAAACTCCAATTGGAACCACACCTTTTAAACTCCTTTACGGAAAAGCATGTCATCTTCCAGTAGAAATTGAACAAAAAGCATTTTGGGCTTTGAAGACATGTAATCTTGATTTACATGAAGCCGGACGTCTACGATTAAGTCAACTAAATGAATTAGAAGAATTAAGACATGAAGCATACGAAAATTCGTTAATCTATAAGGAAAGAACGAAGAAATGGCATGATAAAAGAATCAGAAGTTCAAAAGAATTCAAAGAAGGAGACATAGTTCTTCTTTTCAATTCACGATTCAAGCTATTTCCTGGAAAATTGAAATCAAGATGGTCTGGACCATTTATAGTCAAAAGAGTTTTCCCATACGGAACAGTAGAATTAATAAATTCAAATATGATTGAATTTAAAGTTAATGGTCAAAGAGTTAAACATTACATACATGGTCCGATGGAAGTTGACAATGAAGTCAATCATAATTTCACCACCCAAGAAAACCTTCAAAATGAAAACATAAATATGTTATCAACAACATATGAAAAATCAAAATTGGAAAATAGCGAGGATTCAAATTGGAGTGATGAAGAAGAATTCTTATCCAAACCTCCCATTCCAAGAATCGAAGAAAAATGTGAACAAGAAGTTCAAATAGAAGTGAAAGAACTAAGAAAAGAACATTCGAAAAAGGTTTACAAACCAACTCGACTTACTAAAGCAGGAGACCCGGGTGAATTTATCATTTCTTGCTTGCTTAATGATGGTGCTGTATATAATGGACTCGCAGATTTAGGAGCAAGTGCAAATATTATGCCTCTTTCCTTATACAAAAGATTAGGTATGGGTAAATTAAAACCAACCAAAATAGGTGTTCAATCATTTGACCTAACCATTAAACACCCGGTTGGAATAGCAAATAATTTACTTGTTAACGTGGGAAGTTTGACCTTTGTTGCAAACTTCATAGTGATTAATATGGAGGAAAACCTTGATATTCCTCTAATTTTAGGTCGCCCATTTTTAGCAACCACCGAGGCATTCATTGAAGTAAGAGAAGGTAGAATGACACTTAGGGATGGTGATAAATCAATCACCTTTGTGTATCGAAAGTTTAGATCTCCACCAACCAAAACTGTTAGACCAATAAAAACGCATAAGTATGGGGAAGATGAAGAAAAACTTAATGATGATCCGATCACAAAGAACCCCGTTGATGATAAGAAATTAGATGAACCTGTTTTTAACAGTTCAACGAAGAAACTTTATAAACGGATTCACGATGCTAAGATTAAGGGAAACTTTAAGTTATGTAACCAATTAATATCCAATTTATCGCCAAAAAAAAGGCGATGTTAGTTGAATTTGTGAAAGTTACGGAGGAAATCAACAAATGGATTGAAGTAAAAGTCAGAGATATACAAGTTGTTGATGATCCAATTGAAAATAACGTTAATCACAATTTCAACTAAGTGTGGGGAGAATCGAATCTTTTTAGGGTAATATGTATTTCTGTTAGAGTTAGATTTTCTGTTTTCTTGTAGTTCTCGAAAATGAAACCCGAATGGTCTTTCCCTAGCAGACCCTAAAGAACTAGTCTTCTCCCCCCATTCTGAATTTTTATTTTTTTAGGTTTTACGAGATGAAGACTTCCTGTAAATTAAACCATGGTCTAATGCTACACGCTTTGATCACTAAACGTAATAATGACACCCTTCCAAGTGAAATAGTATCATTAATCAGAGGTAAATTAGATGGAGTAAGAAAAGAATCCAGGAACGAAAATAATAAGTTACAGTTTGGTAAAAGAAAAATCAAAATCCGCAGTGAAAAGAAGAGCACGACACCTTGAAAGATGTCACAAATGCGAAAAATGGTCACACGAAGGAAAATGTTCGACGAATCAGACATATTCCAATACTGAATTCGTTACTTTATGCAAAGATGGACCATTCATATGTTTCGAAGAAAAAACGTTGAATGCTCGAGGTTACGCCTATGTAGCTATGGAAAACCAATTAGTCCGACTATCTTATGAGTGGGCTAAAGTAGGTCACTAAGAATTCTATTTCACATGTAAGTATGTACAGTTTTTATTTTTATTTTTATTGCTTTTAACCTTTTGATAATAAACGCTAAATCGTTCGCTATAAAGTATTAAATTGGTATTCAATAAAATTAGGTTTTGCGATCGAAATTATTGATATCATATAAAAATTTACTACATCACTGCGAAATTTACCGTTTATTCTTAAGGTATAAATATCTTTAATCAATCAACCCAAAATATTTCAAAAATTCTTCATGAGTTAAACTAGGTTATGGAATCGAAATTACTTTACCGAAAAGAGAGGCGTATATTTTTGATAATATCTGATTGATTAAAGTGGGATAAAAGACCAAAAAGATTTTTAATTTTATTTTTACTTTGTTTTTAAAATTAATATTAAAAATAATATTGTAAACTTTTTAAATCAATATATTTAAAATTGTAAATATTTGAAAAATTAATATTTTTAATACAAGTTTGTATGTATAAAAACAAAAATATAATAAAAGTTTGGTGTGACTTTTCAATTTTCATAATATGAATTTTTAATTTTTAATTTAAGTTTGGTGTGAATTTAAAAACAAAAATTTACTTTATTTCGTTAAGTTAAAAATTTGATTTTTAAAATTCATCGTGAGTTGAAGACTAGGTCGTTGAACCGAAATTGCTCTACCCAATGGAGGGACGAGAACTTTTATTATCATTATTTTTAATCTTATTGAACTAAAGTATGCCAAAAACATTAAAAAAAAACCCCAAAAATCTTTACTTTTAAAACCGCACTTTGAATTGACAACTTTTAAAATTTTGTCGAGGGACGGACTAGGACATCGATCCGAAAAGCCCTCATAATAAAAAGAAACAAATTTTTAAAATTTTATTAATTATATGTTTTATAAGTTATAAGGTTTTTATATATAAAAAAAAGGAAAATTCACTGTACCCGGACCCCATGCGATCGCATGGGGTTTGCACTACAACCTCATGCGATCGCATGAGGCTGGATATCAGCTCAGAAACAAGTAACCAGCAGGTCTGCTTTCTGCCTCACTCCACACATACACAAACACACGAATATACACACACAAACCTCTCAAAATTCATCATTTGTTCACCAAAATTCATCAAATTTATCGCTACAATCCACTCTAAACATGAATTTGATAAGGAGTTTATCAAAAAGGGTAACAATTTCACCCCTAAATCTCTTTAAATTTAATTTTTAGTGTTCTTGAGCTATATTTTTCATAATTTGATTTTGTTAATTTCTAGTGTAATTAAAGTTAAATTGTTCGTATTTTATGCATGTATAACCTAGATTGATGCTATTTAACATGATTTAAAGCCAAAATCTTCAAATTTTTAAGAAATCTAGGGTTTGTGTTCTTGAGCAATTTGGGGCTTTTTGATATAAACAGGTTATGGCCGATTTTTGTCATGAATTATTGCTAAATTGAGTAGTGTAACATGTTTAGGTAGTTAAATGATCCAAACTTTAATCCTAAACATGATTTTTGAAGATTAAAGTGGACTTTTTAGGTGCAAAATTCATGAACTTGATTAATTTGATATAATTGCCATTTGAGACTTGTTTAATTGTTAGTAAAGGTTGTTTTAACATGTTATTTGAGTTAAATTCTTATGAACTTTGTATACATTTTCATATGTGCTTATTTGAAAAAGTGTAAAATTGTAAAAAAAAAAAAATTCGTGAAAATGTGTATAAGTTTAATTTTGATTGAACATGTTATTGAGATTGTTTTAAGTTGTTATTTTGCTAACTCTAATGCATATTTGGATGAACAAATTTTGTGTTTAATGTGTTTTGTAGAGAGCCGATACTGGAGGTTCATCATCATCATCATCTAGACGACCTGCTCAAGAACCAGAACCCGAACCAGAACAACAACAGGAACAACAACATCAGCCTGATCAACATGTACCTTATTATGATCCGCTACAGTTTTTTAATGAATTCATAGTATTTCCGATGCATCCACCTGTAGAATACCCAACGATTCCTGAACACACGTTGCATCCTAATCTGAGATTCGATAGACGATGGAGAGATTACCCGGCATATCAAAGTAATAAATTCAAATTAATAACGAAAGATGTAGAGGTGCCTAGGGTAATTGATTGGGATCCTTTGGAAAAGGTCCAACTAGCTGACCATGTTAGGGAGCATCTGATTCAAAGGTATGGTAGTTCTTCTTTTACCGATTGAGAACGTCTATTCACCATTCGTAGACCTGTATATAAGGAATGGTGTGTTGAGCTGATGAGTACTATAGCATTAAATGTAGATGTAGATAGATTAGATGATAGAAGTTTTCTTAGGTTTATACTAGGCGGTAGGATGTACAGGATGTCCATGTTGGACATGGCCAGGGCATTACAGATATATACGCCCGCTGAATTACTACTACCCGATTGTATGAATTTGATTTATCGTGGTGAAAGGGTAGATAGGAATTTTGACGCGAACGCCGTTTGGAGGCGTATGTCTGATTATAATATTTTTGGGTGGGGAGGAATACATACCTACTTACATATTAACAGAGCCGAGCTTCGTATAATTCATTGATTTTTGGCTAACTCGATTACACAGAGAGATCACAACAAGGAAAAATTGACCTTACATGATTTTTTTTACCTAAAGTGTATTCGAGACCCAAGAGGCTTTGTTAATATCACTTACTGTGTTGGTTTTTATTTATCTAAGATGGTTGAAGGAATACAGGAAGGGGGGATTATAGGAGGAGGTATTTTTGTTACTCTCATTGGAGAGTATTTAGGTGTAGATAAGAACCAAGGGGGCCCACTTTTGGAATGTAGGGAACAGATTGAGCTTTTAGGATTGAGGGTTTATGCGGGTGCTAAGGTATTGAAGAGTAGACGTAACCAGGCAATACCCTATGTAGGTAGTCATCCGCAGGAAGAAAGAGGATCAGACGAGGAGATGGAGGAAGCGGATGACATTAGGGATGTCATTCAGGAGGCTATGACTGATGTCTACCAGCGTGTAGAGGAGGTAGATATGACAAACGCGGAGAGATTTCTTCGGATGGAGCAGTGGCAAGCCCGGAATGATTACGAGCATTCCAGGCAATGACAGCATGATAGATGGGACTATCATCAGCGTCAGATTATGAGCCGACTGTCACCTCAAGATCACTACGTCCCGACCCGACCCGCTTACTATCCTCCACACCAGCCCGAGATGAGACCACCTTATACACTCTACGACCCTAACCAGGCATACCAGTACACCTATCACCAACCATGGAACCCGGACGATGACATGAACTGGAACCCCTATCCAGATTGATTTAGTTCCGGTTGGTAATTTATATGATTTTTAATTTTTATTATTTCGTTTTATTTATGTTTAAACACATTATATTTTGATACATTAATGTATTGTTTAATATTTTTATTATTTGGTACTAGTATTTCATATTTGATTTGAAAGTGGGATTTTAAGTCACATTTCAAAGTACAATGCTTGTTTATATTTCTATGTATGTATATTGTCAATTGTACACAACAGGGTAAAATAGCACATTTTCAAAGACTGGCATTAAGTTCAGCAAAAGCTACTAATTTTGACGACAAAACGAAAAACAAATATGATGTAACAACAAGACGGAATGAACAAATGATGTGAACCATTTATCATTCAGCAAACAAACGCAAATATGTTTGGAAACCTTGGTAAAATTTAATCATTTTTCTACGCTAATCACCCTCAATAATTTAAATTGTTACTGATTTCTTGCAAATGAGGGCATTGCAAGATCTTAAGTATGCGAAGGGGTTAAATTCTTTCGGATTTTTAAAATTTTAAACTTATACACTTGGTTACCATTAAAAATACTAGTAAAGCAGTAGTTGTATTAGAATCTAGTGCTCTCTGATAATAAAGAACAGCCCTAGTCTTATATACTGACTACCCAATTCTAGTAAAATTTTTCAAAATTTTCAATTAAATGAACTCAAAATAATGTTTATACATATTTATGAACGATAAAACTAGGTGTTAACACCGAAATTATTGTTACCTTGGAAAGGACATAAATTGAGAAACAAACTAAAATGTTAAGAATTCATTTAAAATGGAATAGAGGACAATAAAAAGGCAAATAAAAGAAAATAAAAGCCAAGTGGGGAAAAATTTACCAAGTTATTTAAAACATATATCACATATTTTTGTACAAATAACTGAAGATACTTTTGCTTTGGGCTAATCTAAATAGTTTTACCCAATTTACTGTAATATATTTGAAAGAAAGATGGATCTACACGATGAATCAATTCCATCATTAAAAGGAAGTAAAGTCTTCCGAAAAAGAAACGCGTTTCTTGATTTAGGTCATGAAGTTGTCGTCCAGACCAGCTGTAGGTTGACGAAAAATATAGAAAAGTCATCACTAAAATCAGCAGGAAATTCACGGACCTCAGCATCAAACAGGGTCGCCAAGTGGTCAGACTTATCCTAACCATGAGAGGATCTGTCTTGTAAAATGGGGAGGACGCCGTGCAAATTAGCTGGATAAGACTAATGAATCAGATCTCCAGAAAGGATAATCTCCATAAAAGATCAAAAATCAGCTTTTAAGACTGATATTACTCAATCCTAGAGATTGACTCTTAAAGATTAAGAATTACAAATTCATGGAATTCGATGATATCTAAACTCGAGCTTGAACGAGAAAATATTTTGATCAAAATTACAAACCGATTTGTTTTCTAAAAACCCATTTTTAATGCGTTCATTACCATTGAACGTAAAATCCTAGGAATTCACCTGGAATTCATTAAGGTCACCTGAACCAAATCGGGTGTCAACCGTAAGAACGGTGGTTGCATAGCATGGTTAAAGACAGGACCTTGTGCCAGACCGAAAAATTATAAGGGTGAGCTTTTCTATTGCTCCTACCAAGGATAGTAATTGCATCCGACACGTTATAGACCATAATTAAAAGCATGTCAGGGGACATTGCCTTAACAGTTCCTTGTTCAACGCTTTCCTTTACAACCGGATGGTAGTTTACCGAAAGGTAATATACGGAGTAAGTATACTGGACGTGTTCCTTTCCCAATACAAGGTTAGCAAGTGGGTGACACAAAACCACAAGTTTTGAGCTAAAATTTTCAAATATGAAACCCACCAAACCCACAAAAATAATTTGCAAACACCGGTGAAGGGTTATTCCGGAAAACTTATCTAGGGTAAAAGCTAGATTTAATTTTCAAAAGATCAAATGTTTTCATAAAGTTCCAATTTCCTTAATGGATCTAAATTTTTATAGTCATGTGGGACTGTAAACCACATCGTTACTACCATTGTTTATACCGCCGTATAGAAATCACTGATGTACAAAGTGTGAAGAATAAAGAAGTGATTCTAGTATTTTTATTTCAAGACTATATTGCTTGAGGACAAGCAACGCTCAAGTGTGGGAATATTTGATAATGCTAAAAACGAACATATATTTCATAGCATTATCCCTAAAGAAAGACAAGCTTTTAGTTGCAATTGTTCTATTTACAAGTGATATTCGTTTAAATAATAAAAGGTGAAGACAAAAGACAGATTTGACGAATTGAAGACGCAAACGACCAAAAAGCTCAAAAGTACAAAGTACAATCAAAGTGGTTCCAATTATTGATAAGAAACATCTCAAAATTACAAGAGTACAAGACGCAAAACGCAAAGTACAAGATATTAAATTATACGCAAGGACGTTCGAAAAACTGGAACCGGAACCAAAGTCAACTCTCAACGCTCGACGCAATGGACTAAAAATTACAAGTCGACTATGCACATAAATATAATATAATATTTAAATAATTCTTATAATTATTTATATATTATATTTATTTATTAAAACGTCGACAAGCAAAGAAACAAAAATATGTGAGCTGCTACCTACCCCATGCGATCGCATGGCCTAGAGACACAAAAGCCATGCGATCGCATGGCCCTGAAATCCGGCCCACAGGCCTATAAATTCGTAGCTTTGGTTCATCATACATCCATCTTTTCTTCTTCTTACTCATACGTAAACATATATATATATATATATATATATATATATATATATATATATATATATATATATATATATATATATATATATATATATATATATATATATATATATATATATATATATATATATATATATATATATCATAATTTTAATTTTAATTTTAATTTTAATTCTAATAATAAGGGTATGCTAGCGAATGTTGTAAGGGTGTAAGTCGAAATTCTGTCCGTGTAACGCTACGCTATTTTTAATCACTGTAAGTTATGGTTAATGTTATTTTTAATTTAATGTCTCGTAGCTAAGTTATTATTATGCTTATTTAAGATGAAGTAATTATGATGTTGGGCTAAAAATATTAAGATTGGGTAATTGAGATTTGTACCATAATTTGGGGTTTGGACAAAAGAACGACACTTGTGGAAATTAGACTATGGGCTATTAATGGGCTTTATATTAACTAAATGATACCTCGTTAATTTAATATATAGACTTATAATTTAACGTATTTATATATAACCACATACGCTTGACTGGGCACGGTGGGCGGGATATCTATAAATACCAATAATTGTTCATTTTACCAGACACGGAACTGGATTAATAGTTAGTAGACTTGTTGAAACAGTGGTGGATTACATTCAAGGGTAATTGGTGTAATTGTTAACAAAGTAGTAAAACCTTGGTTTACACGCAGTCGATAACCTGGTGTATTCATTAAACAAAGTATTAAAACCTTGTTACAATTCGAATCCCCAATTAGTTGGAATATTTGACTTCGGGAATAAGAATAATTTGGCGAAGACTTCCTCATTTTATGATTATGACTGATGGACTATTATGGACAAATCCGTATGGACATATTGAATAATCCAGGATAAAGAACAATTAACCCATGAGAATAAACTAAAAATCAACACGTCAAACATCATGATTATGGAAGTTTAAATAAGCATAATTCTTTTATTTCATATTTAATTGCACTTTTAATTATCGCACTTTTATTTCTTGTCATTGTATTTAATTGCACTTTTAATTATCGTACTCTTTAATTATCACAATTTTATTTATCGCAATTTCATTATCGTTATTTACTTTACGCTTTAAATTAAGTTATATTTATTTTTAATATTTTACATTAGGTTTTAACTGCGACTAAAGTTTTAAAAATCGACAAACCGGTCATTAAACGGTAAAAACCCCCTTTTATAATAATAATATCACTTATATATATATATATATATATATATATATATATATATATATATATATATATATATATATATATTTGTATTTTTATAAATTTAAAACTAATATAGCGTTAAGCTTGTTTAAGAGTTCCCTGTGGACGAACCGGACTTACTAAAAACTACACCACTGTACGATTAGGTACATTGCCTATAAATGTTGTAGCAAGGTTTAGGTATATTCATTCTATAAATAAATAAATATCTTGTGAAAAATTGTATCGTATTTAATAGTATTTCGTTGTAAAAATAATACTATTTTATATACACCTCGCATAACATCAATTATTATTATTAATATGTTTATTAATTATTAATATTAAATAAAAATAAAAAAAAGAAAGTGGCAGATACCTAAATTAGGCTGTCAGCATTAAAATTTTATATAAATTTTTTAAAAATCATGGTCTGCTTGTATTTTTTTTAGCTAATCCTATCAGCCTTTATATTTTTTATTTTCTTGCTTTTATTTTTTTTTATTCAATCGTGATATTTTTCTTAATCCTCTACTGGTTTTAATTTTTTCTTCTGATTGAATCCATAATGCGTTATATATAAACAGTCAATTAATCATTCAATTTGATATTATAAATTCGCTACTGCATTTCAAATCAAAACAGAAAAAAAGGCTCGAACACTCTGTTCTTGACCAAAATTTTCAACAGCCCGATTTCAAATCACTTTCAAAATCTAATACTGCAATTGTGTTAGGAATTGTCTAGTTAATCTATCTGAAAAGTTTGAACCTTCAATTCGTTATATTGAATTCGAATTTGCGAGTTAAAGTTTTAAAATAAAAAGTCAACCGATTGTTTTTATGATCAAATTCATGTTCGTGTTTAGGTTTCTGATTCAATTAAGGATTTAGAAAGTTTCTATAAGTGATTGACTACCTAATTCATGTTGAAATCGAGGCTCAAACTGTCTCAAAATCGAAATTGGGTTTGGAGCTCATCCATGTCTTCACGTATTGCTGCTACAGCCGTTATAATTTTTTTTTCTCCTTCTTGCTATCGATCAATACATCCCACCTCCTATTGTTTCTACTTCGTTTGTAAATTCTAAACTAATTTCGTATTCATTGTTATGATTAATTTGTGTCTGGTTGATCAAAGTATGAAGAAGAAGATGGAAACAGAAATGGTTTATATTATTTTGGGATGGGATCTAAAGTAGAAAAACAGCAATTGGTCGATGGTTAGGAGTGTGTTCGGGTATTCAACAGGTCACGGTTTGAGCCCGGGCAAAGGCGTTTATTTTTTTAAAGCCCTTTTTCTTGAGGTAGTAATTCTTATTATTATTATTATTATTATTATTATTATTATTATTATTATTATTATTATTATTATTATTATTATTATTATTATTATTATTATTATTATTATTATTATTATTATTATTATTATTATTATTATTAATATTATTATTATTATTATTATTATTATTATTATTATTATTATTATTATTATTATTATTATTATTATTATTATTAATATTATTGCTATTATTACTAGTATTATTATTTATGGTTATTATTATTATTATTATTCTAATTATTATCCTAATTATTATTAATATTAGTATTATCATGACTTGAATAAGTATTATTATTATTATAAGTATTATTATTAATATCATTAAGATTATTAGTATTATTATTAAAACTATCATTATTATTATCATTATTACTATCATTGATACAAGATATTATTATTATCTTTAATATAAATATTATTATCATTGTTATTATTATTAACATTATCATTATTATTATGAGTATCATTATTAATGAACTATTATTAAAATTATTATCATTAATAGTGAAATGGTTATTTTTATAGTTATTATTATTATTATTGGTATTATTATTGATATCAGTAATACTAAAAGTATCATTACTTTTAAATCTATCAATTTATTTAGTATTATCATTATGAATATTATTATTATTATTATTATTATTATTATTATAACAAAATGATACAACTCTTTATTCATTATCATTATTAATATTATCAAATAAATATTTATATATAGAATATATATAAAAGTATATATATATAGAAATATATAACAACTGAAATAATAAATAAACTTATTCGATTACGAGTATATGTGTTAATATATAATTGATATAGGTTCGTGAATCAGAGTTCAACTTTGCACTTGTTCAGTGCCGCTCATATGCATAATTACTACAAACTATCGTATCGTATCGTGAGTTTTCATAGCTCCCTTTTTATATATTTTTGGGCTGAGAATACATGCGCAACTTTTATAACTGTTTTATACGTTAGACACAACTATTAAACTGTGCTATATCTGGCTATGTCCTGCAAGTCCCCACTATGATATTTTTAATTGCTTTTACATAACGCATTCTTAATTATTGGGGGTAGGCCTATCGAGAGTAACGTCCCTGATATGCCACTAACGGACGATTTTATTTTGTGCGGTGTCGTTAGGTCGCACGATGCCCGATTCGGTAGCACACAACGTCTTCGTTTATTATATTATGCGGGGCTAAAATTTACTTTTAGTTTCTAAGGTGTAGAAGGTGTAAGTTAACCTAGTATCATTTTTTTATGCTGATTAACGAATTGAAGATCAAGTGGATAATTGTCTTTTAGTTAAATTTCTTGGATAAAAGATAGTAGTTGATTTTAGCTAAAGGTCCTAAATGCGGAAAAATAAATAAAGTGGAAGGATATTCGGAGTATGCAGATCAGGGAAATGTTGACCCAGATATCAGTATTGGGTTAGGGAAATGTAATTATGCTTATGTTAAGACTGTGCTTGGAATGATGTAGATCTGGTTGGATGAGCCAATTATACAGACCTACTTATCTCTGAACTCTCGGAGTTCTCTTTGAGTAGTGAGAAGTATGTCACTTGGTAGTATAACTGAAGTGTAACAATACTTTGAAGGTTATCCTCAGTAGAGTACTAGGTTTATTAGTGAGTTAAGCTCTAATCCTAACCCTCGTTATCAGTTTAGGTAACTGAATAACAATGTGCCGTGTTGAATGAACACTGATCACAAACGGAAGGAGTCCGTCGATTTAAGTTGGCAAAACTTTAAATGAAAACTAACAACCATTCCATCATACTAATGAGATCACAACAAATCAAACATTATACAGCATTACAGTCAATATACTGATAGTAAAGCAGATAGAAACCTAATGAGTACCTAAACAGTTGATATGACTAAGACATAGGGCAATAATCAGACAAGAACATGCAATAGGCTTGGGTCATACAGTAAAGGCACTAACTAGATCTTAACAGCTCCTAAGAGGTCTCTTCGGAATAGTCAATAGGCATACTAGGTCATTCATGTCTCAATTCCTAGGTTCCGTGTCCTAAAAGTGCATTAGATGCCTCTCGGGAACTCCGGCCATACCGAGTTCATAGAATCTTCAGATACAGTATAACCAGGGGTCTTAATCCTATGAAGTAGCTAAATTCATATAGGTGGACAAGTCATGATCACAACCTAAGTTGGTCAATCCTTAAGATGCTAGCATACAAATCTATCAGACTTCCTAGTTCAGTATTATAACAGTAATCTTACTAAATTAACATAATTACGCTAACCCAAACTTCTATCATGGCAACATATAGATAAATTAAGCTATCATGGCAATATCGGAACACATTATTAAACATAAAATGTAAGAATACATGTTTAATATAAAAGACAAGTGTTTCAGATAAAAACCTGAAAAGGCCGAACAAATCTGCCCGAGATCGCAGGGACTAGACGGGATATCCTCCGGAAAATAAAAGCTAAGCTAGCTACTACTAAAACTAACAAAAAGATTGAAAATATAAATTGAATTGCAAGTTGAGTGTGTTTTGGAATGGATGGAGAAGGCCCTTTAAATAGACTAGGTTTTTGCCAAAATACGGCTGGCAGACCGTATGGCAGCCCGTCTGGTGGCTCGTATTTGGCAGGCTGTTTGACTAGCAGCCCGTTTCTTGCAGGCCGTACTCCATACTGGCAGCCCGTATGGCAGCACGTATGGCAGGCCGTATCTGGTCTAGTCAGCCTTGATTCACTGGATCGTAACTTGATTTTTTGTCTTTCACCGTTTTTGCTCTAGAATCTTCGTTTTAGCTCCGTTTTGCTTGATTCTTTTTCAATCGCCTTTGTAATTACTTAATCTACAAAATCAACTGAAAAAGCGATAATTTTGCCGACAAAGTTTTAATCTTTATTGTTTTAGGGCTTAATTTAGGGGGTAAAAAGGTGACTTTTTGCCCGATATCAAATACCCCACACTTAGGTTTGCTTGTCCTCAAGTAAGAAAGCGGGAATATAAAGATCTTTCTAATAGATTCTCCCTTGCCCTACCCGTAGATCTTTTTATTATGCCTTCATCAGAAGTCGGCACATCTTTTGAAAGTATTGGAAAAAGTTTCGAGCTTCGATGATTTGGTCGCTAGATTTCAATTGCGTCCATAGTGGAAAAGGCGTACTTTCTAACTCTCGGATGTAGAGTATACATGATCAGGCTCCTCACTGACGGATCACTCATATCACTCAAGTGTTTAGGGTGTCCTATTCTAATTGTGTTGTAGTTCATAAGCCAGTCGTGTAACAGTTCTCGTCATAGGCTTGGTAAAGCATCGATATCTCCACCGGTTAAGTAAGGACGACACTGATCTTCTTCCTAAGTATTCTTTCAAGAGGAAGACGGGTTATAGGGTTTGGTTGGAAATTTATGAATTTGGTGAAAGAGATCCAGATCTCTTGATTCGAGAGAATCGATAGACTTTGATTCTTCAGAGTATCCATTTTGAATAGATAATGGCTGAGAATTCCGTAAAGGTTTTCTTCGGAAGAGGCGGATTTTTCTAAGACTTTGTCTAGAATTTTCTTTTGCTCTTCCAGCATTCTTCTTCACGGCATCTTCTCGAGTTTCTTTTTTCCTTAGAGACTTTGCTTCTTAGAGACTTTGCTCTTTCATAACCATTTTTTTTTGGCAATACCCTTTCTTCATAACTTTTATCTTTCGTTCCTGGTGCCCAGAGAGGAAGTGATAATCCACTGAAAATAGGTCTTTGACCTATCAAAAACAATCAGGGGTTCGGAATCTTTCAACTAGTGCTTTTGAAGCGAATTTGATCGATCTATCTCTTCATTAATCTCTGGATCTTTCGATGAATGGAAAGGGGAGTGAATGTGAATGGTGTATTTTGGGAGTGAATTTGGGGGTGAATATTTTTGATTCATCAACTCTTTATGTGAGTTGGTCGGTTTAAATTACTTGGAGTGGAAACGGAAATGGAGGGCTTTTTGTCTTCTCTATTCAGAATGATTTCGGAAGGAGTATCGCACCTGCACCACGTATGGCGCTCACTAACCATTGGTCTTCAAACGTATGTCTGAACCAAGTTCTAACTTGAACCGTACACCGACACACTCATCAATTGAAATAACAAAGTACTGCAGATTTGATGGGTCATACAGATACTTTGGGTCCAATATTCCTCACTTTTTAGAGTAGGGGTCGTGCTTGATCATGCGTAGCCTTTTACATATTTTCTTAAAAGAAATCTTTTGACACACATCATAAGTTTCAGCTTAATCGTTCCGTTCTAATAAATGTTCCGAAAACTGATTTCTAGCAATTTTATTAGATCTTTTGGGCAAAAACAAAGTAAGAATTTTTCAAAATTACCCAATATCCATTGCTTAATTACTTTTTGGACAAAAGAATTTTTTAAAACCTGGCGTTTTATGGTTACTTGACTTTAAAACTTCAAACCTTACCCATTACCCCACACTTAGAAGAACATTGTCCCTAATGTTCTCTAGAAATAATATTTTGATACTATATAAATTAAGGACATTGACTTCTAAAATTCTAAGTTAATTGCGGGGGTTACCCCACACTTAGAGATTTTAGTGCGTTATAATTGAAATAGGTTTGAGGAAGGATTACTTCCCTATGGTTGTGTTACTTTCCTATTGACGGGCCTTCCTACGGTCAATCTCCTACATACCAGTCTCTTTTGATAATATTTCTGCCTGAGGAACAAAAAGAGAAAGGCAGCATTTCCACTATATATAATTTTTCAGTACAATGCTTCAAAATGATAAAAAATAAGATAAAGATAAAGTAGTCTATGGGATACTATCCTGGTCAATGCGCTGAGTCAGCTCTGCGAAGTATCTGAAGATCTCATCATCCTCTAGGTTCGGCAAGTACTCGAGAGGTTGCCCTATATCCAACTCAGGGCCAAGTAAAGAATTTCGACATAAGTCTGTCGGCATCTCCAGGTGAGATAAGCTCGGGAAAGGCTCCTCGTCAGGTATGCTCCCAGTGATCTCAAATGCCTGGGCCATTGGTGGCTCCACTGAAATAGGAATAGTGACTAGGTGACAACCCTCTGGTAACTCAGTGACTGGAACTGGCTCGGTGACTGGAGCAGGCGGCGTGATGGGAATAGGAGTAGCATGTGCAGGCATAGCAGCTGAGGCAACTGAGTGAACTGAGGCCGGTGTGGAGCGCCTGGGTGTAGCTCGTCGTGTTGACTGAACACGGTGCGCTAGCCTAAATGAAGATGGACCCAGAGTACTGCGTGACATCCCCTTACACTGGAGGTGTGCTCTCAGAGCTCTGTAGAGTCTCTGCTGATCTCTTAGTAGTGCCCATGCAACATCAGGGTCACTCAAAGTAGCTCCGTAATGTATTACTATCTTTGGCTCATGCGTATCTAGCAACTGTGTGTGCTCGGCTGGTCTCCTGGCTAAACGTCTAGATCGTCGGACGGGAGGAGCTGGTGGTGCTGTGCCGATATCCTCTTCAACACTCTCTAATATCAAACACCTTGGGCCTAATTGCCCTGTTGATGGTCTGTTCTGATCAGCACTGCTTTCGGAAGAGTACACTACAGGAGTTCTCTTCCTGTGAACGGGAATGTAAGCTGAAGCTCCTGAACTTGGCATTTTGCCTGAACACATTCAACAAACTTGTAAGCACTAAATGCAAGTATGGCACTTAGTTGTTAGTACACAGAGGTAATATCTTAAGACTGAAAATAATAAAAAATAAAAATAAGTAATAAAAAGGATAAGCAAGGGGTGCCTCCCAAGAGCGCTTTATTTATCAAGTCGTTACAGCTCGACTTTTCCTTGTCGTATCTTCAAAATGGATCAAAGGAGAAGAGATGCCCCTCCTTATCGTGGTCTTCTTGATAAGCTTTCAACCAGTGACCATTGACGTTGAAGTTACCAGTAGGTCCTTCCAATTCCACGGCTTCGTGTGGAAAAGCATGTACAACTTTGTATGGGCCACTCCATCTTGATCTAAATTTTCTCGCGAACTTCTTGAACCGAGAATTGAAGAGAAGAACTTTATCTCCAGGGGAGAACTTTGTAGGGATCAATTTTGCATCATGCGTAAGCTTTGTTCGTTCCTTGTAAATGTATGACGTTTCATATGCTTGGTCTCTCAATTCGTCGAGTTCATTCATTTGCATTTTCCTATGTCTTCCGGTAACTGAGGGATCAAGGTTGCAGGTCTTCAGCGCCCAAAGAGCTTTGTATTCGAGTTCTAGCGAAAGGTGACAAGCTTTTCCATAGATCATACGGTAGGGTGTAGTTCCTAGAGGATTCTTGTAGGCAGTCCGGAATGCCCACAGAGCATCATCTAGCTTCTCGGCCCATTTATTTCCATGATGGCCGACAGTTCGTTCCAAGATTCTTTTGAGTGCTCTGTTCGTGACCTCTGCTTGTCCGTTGGTCTGCGGCTGATAGGCAGTGGACATCTTGTGAGTAACTCCGTATTGTTACATCACCTTCATAAACTGAGTATTACAAAAGTGTGTACCTCTATCACTTATTATCGCACGGGGAGCTCCAAATCTGTAGAATAGTCTCTTCAATAAATTTGTGACGACTTTGGCATCATTAGTCGGAAATGCTTGAGCTTCGACCCATCTGGAGACGTAATCTACTGCTACGAGGACATATTCTTTCCCGTTAGACTTTGGGAATGGGCCCATAAAGTCTAATCCTCATATATCGAAGATCTCGCAAGCTTGGATATTAGTCCGAGGCATCTCGTTTTTAATAGAGATAATGTCTTGCCTTTGGAATGCGTCGTAATGCTTCACAAGCTCTTGCGCATCTCGAAATATAGACGGCCAATAAAATCCTAATTCGTAGACTTTTCTCGCAGTTAAATTTGCTCCATGATGACCTCCAGTTGGTCCATGGTGACATTTGTGAAGAATCTCTGCTACTTGCTTTTCATCTACACACCTCCTGATTATCTGATCAGGGCAAATTCTAAACAAGTAGGGATCTTCCCAGTAGTAGTACTTGGCATCCCTGAAGAACTTCCTTCTTCGGGAGGTACTCATTCCCTTTTGTACTACTCCGGCAACTAAGTAGTTGGCCATGTCGGTATACCAAGGAGTGTAAGTAAACTGTGATCCTATGTGAGTTTGTCCTAAACTCATAAGCTGTTCTTCCGGAAATTTATCTCTGATATCTTGTTCAGCAAGTTTTTCCATCATTGGGTTCTCCAAATAACTAAGATGATCTGCTGTGACATTCTCAGCTCCTTTCTTGTCTTTAATCTCAATGTCGAATTCTTGAAGGAGTAATATCCATCGTAGGAGTCTTGGTTTTGCGTCTTGCTTTGTGAATAGATATTTGAGGGCTGAATGATCTGTATAGATTGTAGTCTTAGACAGGATGAAATAGGAACGAAATTTGTCGAAGATGAATACTACGGCTAGCAGCTCCTTCTCCGTGGTAGTGTAATACTCTTGAGCTCCGGTTAAGGTTTTGCTTGCGTAATAGATTGGATGAAAGTTTTTATCTACCCGTTGTCCAAGCACTGATCCAACTGCGAAATCACTCGCATCACACATGATCTCAAAGGGTAGACTCCAATCAGGAGCTATCATGATGGGCGCATGTGTTAGCTGCTCTTTCAAATAGTTGAATGCTTTTCGACATTCTTCATCGAAGATAAACGGGACTTCCTTTCCTAGGAGATGAGTGAGAGGTCGTGTGACTTTTGAAAAATCCTTAATGAAATGTAAGTAGAAATCGGCGTGTCCTAGGAAACTCCTTATTGCTCTTACCGTGGTAGGTTCTGGAAGTTTAGTAATAGTCTCAATCTTAGCCTTATCAACTTCTATTCATGCTTTCGAGATCTTATGTCCTAAAACTATCCCTTCTTTTACCATGAAGTGACATTTTTCCCAATTCAGAACTACATTTGACTCTTCACACCGGGTGAACATCTTGTCAAGGTTTGAAAGGCACGAATCAAAGGTACTACCAAAGACTGAGAAGTCATCCATGAAGACTTCCATACAACGCTCAATCATGTCGTGAAATATTGCCACCATGCATCGCTGAAATGTAGCTGGTGCATTGCATAACCCAAATGGCATACGTCGATACATAAATGTTCCATAAGGACAGGTAAAGGTTGTTTTCTCTTGGTCCTTTGGATCGAGGGGAATTTGAAAGTAGCCGGAAAAATCGTCTAGGAAACAGTAGTATTCATTTCTTGATAGACGTTCCAACATTTGATTGATGAAAGGTAATGTAAAATGATCCTTCCGGGTTGCATCGTTTAGTTTACGATAATCTATGCAAACCCTCCAACCGGTGACTTCCTGAGTTAGAATAAGCTCATTATTCTCATTTTGAATTACGGTTGTCCCTCCCTTTTTGGGTATCACTTGAACTGGACTAACCCATGGCGAATCAGAGATTGGATAGATCATACCGGTGTCCAGAAGTTTGATTACTTCTTTCTTGACGACTTCTTGAATCATAGGGTTGACCCTTCTTTGCCTCTGAACTGAAGGTTTGAAATCATCTTCCATGAAGATCTTATGGTTGCAATAGTTGGGGCTGATTCCTTTGATGTTGGAGATCTTCCAAGCAATTGCCTTCTTATGTGATTTCAAAACTTGAATCAATTCCACCTTCTCTTGTGGCGTGAGGTCTTTCGATATGATCACAGGGAGTTATGATTCTCCTTCTAAGAATGAATACTCCCGATTGTCTGGTAACTTCTTCAATTCCAACTCCGAAGGCTCCTCGTTAGATGGCTTCATCCTAGCTATCTCTTTTCAGTCTAACGAGTCGTACTTCTCCTGGAATTCTAATTCTTCAGTGGTGGTCACTGATGCTATCTGTTCTTCATTTCTGGAAATTGTCCTTCTAATGCTTCCTCTTCAGAAACTTCTTCGTTAGTTTCGAAGGTAGGTTCGGGAAATTCCTCACAGTCTTCCCTTGACTAGGGTTCCTGATATACCGGAATGAAGTCTGTTTCTTCATTCGGTCTTCTCCTTAATAGAGGTAAAGGAATGCCTTGTCCTAGTGGTACTATTTGAATAGTATTGCCAAGAAAGTTACTTTCAGAGAGGGGAGATTTGTGTTGACTAAGGTCTATGGCGGAATGGTTGTCGATATTTCCTTCAGGAGGTGTAAAGAACAGATTCTTAGAAATTTGATCTTGACTGCATATAGCCATAGTCTCTTCCAGGTATTCGTTGACGAGTTCTTGAAAAGAATTAGAGAGATTCACATCTTCTTCCTTAGGATGGTTCATGAGGCGATCAACATTGAATGTGATTTCTTCTCCTCCAACCCTTAACTTCAGAGATTTTTCGTGAACGTCCATTACAACCTTGGCAGTATTCAGGAATGGTCTGCCAAGAATGAGTGGGACCTTCGTGTCTTCCTCAATATCCGTAATGACGAAATCAACGGGAAACGCGAACTTATCCACTCTAACTAGGACATCTTCAGCTATTCCCCGAGGAATCTTAACTGATCTGTCCGCGAGTTGGATAGTCATTCTGGTTGGCCTTAAGTCATTTAATCCTAACTTTTTAAATAATGAATAGGGCATTAGGTTTACACTTTCTCCTAAGTCTGCTAACGAATTGATAATTTGGACATCTTGCAGGTAGCAAGGTACCGTAAATCTTCCTGTATCTCCTAACTTAGGGGGAATTCCATGCTGTAACACTAACGAGCATTCTTCACTTAAGGGCAAGCTAACTATCTCTCTTAATCTCTCTTTGTTTAAAAGCAGTTCTTTAAAAAATTTAGCACAGTTTGGCATCTCTACCAAAGCATCAACTAGACGTACATTCAAATGCAAATTCATAATAATATCCCAATACTTAGCAAATTGTGCTTCTTGTTTTTCCTTCCTAAGTCTACCTGGGAAAGGTATGCGGGTGTGCGGAATAAATTCCGGGGCCTTACGAGAGATAGGTTCCGGTGGATTAACGACTGGGTCAATTGGCACAGGTTCCTAATCAGAAAAATCTTGTATGGGTATATTAATAGTTGTTTCTTTCCCTCCTCTAGTGATTACTAGGGCATCAAACTCACTACACTCTATATCAATTTTAGTGGTTAATCATTTAAGCGTAAGCTGAAAATTAGTGATTAATTCTTCAAAAGTCTTTATCAAAGTGTCGAACTTGTTCTGGCATTCTATGACTTGAAGGTTTATCATATATTACTTTTTCATAAATTCAGCTAAAATTTACTTAGAGTGGAGAGTAGGTTTGTGCAATGGGAAAATTATATTATGATCAGAGCTATTTTGCTATTTGTGTGCCCATCTAGGGTAAGGATACCTTAGATTGGTTCTAGTAGCATCGGAGTTTTTAAGAATTGGTAAACTTTGTAGAGTGAGGGTGAGATCTTGTAACCTGGTTTCCAGCATTTTTACCGTATGAGCGAAGACATCATCCTTCTCAGCAGCTTCATTGTTCTAATTTTCCTGTTGTGCAGCTATTGTGTCCAAGAGATCCGATGCTTCATCTACTGTTCGGGACATGAAATTGCCTTGCGAGGCCATGTCTAGGAGAGACTTATCATCCTTGGTCAAACCATTGTAAAGCGTACAGATTATGTTTGCCCGACTTAACGAATGATTCAGACATCTTTTAAGCATCATCTTTACTCTAGTCCATGCTAGACACAATGACTCATTTTCTTTTTGAGAAAAATTAGTGATGTCATTCCTTAAACAGGTTTGCAGGGAGGGTAGATAAAATTTGTTTAGAAATTTAGTGGCTAAATCATCCAATGTATGGATTGAATTTGGGTTAAGTTCGTCAAACCATGCTGAAGCGTGTGCAGAAAGTGAATATTGAAAAAGATGAAGTTTTAAAATGTTTTTCTCGTTTGATTCCTTCTTAAAAGAGTCAACCAGACTGATAAATTTGTTTATATGAAAGTTAGGATCGTCAGTCGGTAATCGTTGAAATTTACAGATCATACTGACTAATTTAATCATTTGTGAACTGATTTCAGGAATTCCTTCGGTTCCTAAGGTGATTGGTCCTCCTCTTTCCTCTAAGCATGACTTATGCATAGAAGCAAGGGTGTCTTGTTGTTCCATTTTTAGATTTTCTATTTAAAAGACTTAAAAGTAACTTTTAGAAAATATTAATTTACTAAAAGGATCGATAATTTAATAAAAACAATTATTCTTGAAATTTGGTCGCTAACCAGATTGGATATCTTAACTGATAGGACTTCTCACAGATTACTCATATCGAGGTGGCCAGGCCGACTACGGAGAGGCAGGATCCTTTTGGTCCCAATATAATTGGAGACTGTTCAGAAAATCCAATAACCAAGTCCGTGTATAATTGTCTTTCTTAGACACCACCAAACAATACTTTGTCTGTTTAAAATCTTTCTCGATCAAAATATTCGATAGGTAGCTCCAAAGAAGATAGTAGCTACTGATATGCCACTAACGGACGGTTTTATTTTGTGCGGTGTCGTTAGGTAGCACGATGCCCGATTCGGTAGCACACATCGTCTTCGTTTATTTATATTATGCGGGGCCTAAATTTACTTTTACTTTCTAAGGTGTAGAAGGTGTAAGTTAACCTAGTGTCATTTTTTTATGCTGATTAACGAATTGAAGATCAAGTGGATAATTGTCTTTTAGTTAAATTACCTGCATAAAAGATAGTAGTTGATTTTAGCTAAAGGTCCTAAATGCGGAAAAAAAATAAAGTGGAAGGATATCCGAAGTATGCAGATCAGGGAAATGTTGACCCAGATATCAGTATTGGGTTAGGGAAAGGTAATTATGCTTATGTTAAGACTGTGCTTGGAATGATGTAGATCAGGTTGGATGGGCCAATTACACAGACCTACTTATCGTTGAACTCTCGGAGTTCTCTTTGATCATTGAGAAGTATGTCACTTGGTCGTATAACTGAAGTGTAACAATACTTCGGAGGTTATCCTCAGTAGAGTACTAGGTTTATTAGTGAGTTAAGCTCTAATCCTAACCCTCGTTATCAGTTTAGGTAACTGAATAACAATGTGCCGTGTTGATTGAACACTGATCACAAACGGAAGGAGTCCGCCAGTTTAAGTTGGCAAAACCTTAAATGAAAACTAACAACCATTCCATCATACTAATGAGATCACAACAAATCAAACATTATACAGCATTACAGTCAATATACTGATAGTAAAGCAGATAGAAACCTAATGAGTACCTAAACAGTTGATATGACTAAGACCTAGGGCAACAATCAGACAAGAACATGCAATAGGCTTAGGTCATACAGTAAAGGCACTAACTAGATCTTAACAGCTCCTAAGAGGTCTCTTCAGAACTGTCAATAGGCATACTAGGTCATTCATGTCTCAATTCCTAGGTTCCATGTCCTAAAAGTGCATTAGATGCCTCTCGGGAACTCCGGCCATACCGAGTTCATAGAATCTTCAGGTACAGTATAACCAGGGGTCTTAATCCTATGAAGTAGCTAATTTCATATAGGTGGAAAAGTCCTGATCACAACCTAAGTTGGTCAATCCTTAAGATGCTAGCATACAAATCTATCAGACTTCCTAGTTCAGTATTATAACAGTAATCGTACTAAATTAACATAATTACGCTAACCCAAACTTCTATCATGGCAACATACAGATAAATTAAGCTATCATGGCAATATCAGAACGCATTATTAAACATAAAAGGTAAGAATACATGTTTAATACAAAAGACAAGCATTTCGGATAAAACCTGAAAAGGCCGAACAAATCTGCCCGAGATCGCAGGGAGTCGGCGGGATATCCTCCGGAAAATAAAAGCTAAGCTAACTACTACTAAAACTAACTAAAAGATTGAAAATATAAATTGAATTGCAAGTTGAGTGTGTTTTGGAATGGATGGAGAAGGCCCTTTAAATAGACCAGGTTTTTGCCAAAATACGGCTGGCTGGCCGTATGGCAGCCCGTCTGGTGGCCCGTACTTGGCAGGCCGTTTGACTGGCAGCCCGTTTCTTGGGGGCGTTTGCGGGGCCGTTTGGCAGGCCGTACTCCACACTGGCAGCCCGTATGGTAGGCCGTATTTGGTGATGGTCAGCCTAGATTCACTGGATCGTAACTTGATTTCTTATCTTTCATCGTTTTCGCTCTAGAATATTCGTTTTAGCTCCATTTTGCTTGATTCTTTTTGCATCACCTTTGTAATTACTTAATCTACAAAATCAACCAAAAAAGCAATAATTTTGTCGACATAGTTTTAATCTTTATTGTTTTAGGGCTTAATTTAGGGGGTAAAAACGTGACTTTTTGCCCGATATCAGTCCCCGATACATTTGACCAAGTCATTGTATTACTTAATAATGATTTGAACCGACAAGGACAGTACAACTTGTCACGGGGCAAACTTCGAAACTGTTTAGTCTAAATATCACAAACTTGGCACTACTTTTAGATCCCTGCGAGATCTACTTTTATAAATAAAAATCTTGTGGTCTATATCTATTACTAAAATCATTTTTTATGACAAACCTATGAACTCACTCAACCTCGTGTTGACTTTTTAAGCATGTTTATTCTCAAGTACTTAAATATTTTTTTCGCTGATTATCTGCTGCTTTGAATGATGATTGATTGCCATGATTGGAGTCTTCATGCATTACTTATCCATTCATTTAAAAATATTTAATGCTCTAAATACAATGTAATCTATTTATCTTCCGCTGCAAAACTCAATAAAACGTCTCATATAGAGTCATTCTCGTTTATACAACTGTGATTTGATATAATTAGTCACAAATACCCCAGGCCCTATTTGGAGGTATGACAGAAATGGTATCAGAGCAATTTGTTGTAGAGAAACAGGATTGCATTTTATGTGTGCCTTATACAATTAGGTACCTTAGCAATGTAGGACTACAACTTTCCTTGACTATAGTGCCTTTAATTGTTGCCTTTAATTGTTAAATGCTACACTATACCTTAGAAACTATGCTTATTAAATTCTTTAATCTTCCTTAGAATGCCGAGCTAATCTAAGAACTCTGCTCACTCTCCTAAGTACTATCCAATTCCACCACCACATTTAAATGCGACACCATGATTTCTGATATTCTCGACATTCCTTTGTCATCTATCATGGTTTTGTGTCTTACATATGTATTACATGAAATGTTATCCATGATTCTTGAAATCTCTACTATTCATATTCATTACTTTCAAAATCTTTGCTTTCTCGTTATTTTTGATCATTGAATTTTCTTGACGGATGGCGTCTACGAAACTCTAGAATGGAAGGGTTTGGATTACCGATTTAAAGGATCCTATAGCTTAAGCCCCTAGACCTGAATAGGCCATTGCTAATTGAAAGTCTTTAATCGAAAGATTATCTAATTACATACTTATCATTTTTTTTGACACGTCATACTGCAATTATTGCATAAATGAAGTATAGACAAATCATATCTTATCATATCTATCTCAATAGATTTTGACTAACACTTTTCCTAAATTTCCTCCGTAAATTATGGAAATCTTTTTGCTATATATACGTATTCAAGGAGACGAATATATCATTCAGTAACCAACACCCATTTCATATCGAACCTTATTCTAACCACATAATATGGATTTCTCACTCAAACTCCTCGAGCTCCAATGGCAGTGTAACCGGAACAAACGAACCAATTAGCCATCATCTATTTTGGATGAATTGGGGATGGGTGCGTAGTTTACTTAATCAATGGAGAAGTGAAAAAGGTGATCCTTTTCACCCACCACATTGCCCTATTGGCGAAGAACCTAAAGCACTTACCGGCGAACCAGTTCGGAACACCATTTTCACCCTCATTTCCAGGATATCCCGCCACGAGTATATAATATCTAGAATTCTTGATCTTATTCATCTGCTTGTCCGAACCGCCAATCATCCCGGTATAATAGAAGAAATCAACGAGCTTCGCGCTCGAATAGTGGCTCTGGAGAATATGGTGCAAAATCTAAGAGCCTCAGCAACACCAGCAGTATAACCAGCACCACCAGTACCATCAACATCACCACCAACAGCATCAGCTTCATCAACAACAACATCCGCATCCCACTCAGTACCTCAAACATCAACATCATACGCCCCATAGATACCAAGGAATATTAGTAATAATGAGTTAAGATGTATTAACTCATTCTTCCTGAAGAATTATATATGTATACTTTATATATATATATATATATATATATATATATATATATATATATATATATATATGGTTTGAAATAATAATAATAAATCTTTTCGTACTAAGCTATTACGTGTGAATCTTAACTAATATGTACTACTTGGTTAATTTATATCATTAATATGCTATGATGTACATCCATCCTTCGTTAATGACTTAATAATCGTTAATAACTGCTTCAGCACAATAAACTCCATTTCATAGTAAACTAAGTGTATTATTCAAATACACGTTTGATTTTACACTTCTATTTTCAATATACTCGAAACATTTTAGAAAAAACATTATTCGTGTCTTGTGGATTTCACAAGAATTCCACGAGCACCAACATCATATACCGAGATATATCAATAACAATGAACGATGAAGTATTGATTCATAACTTCGAAATATTCCGCGACGATTATGTAATCTCTAAAGTTTTGAAGATTATTTATTCTCATTTCAACCGTAAATCAATGCGTTTAATATTATATTAACTCATTAAATCCATGATTACATTTGACGGAAAATATATGAACGTATATCTTCATAAAGATTGTAATTAAAAATTCTTTTGTACAAACTGTTAATTGTGAAAATATTTTAACGGGTAGGTAATACCCGAGAAATATTTATATCTCACATTAATATGTTACATTGTACATTCTTCAATTCTGATTTAATAGTCAGTAACTATACTACTTACAAGATATATGTATTCGTTTACTAAAGAACAACCACTACATATTTTGACATATCAGAATCCAATTAAAGCTCTAGCAAGTGTTATCTTCCTAAAGATCACTACATTCATGAATTATATTCATTCGTATTATGCGATGAATTATCACATCAAACCACCGAAATTACCATTCATTACTTTTGAAATTTACAACATTTCTTCATCAACCATTAGATCCGTTCACAGGTTACATCCTGAGTTCAACGATCAAATTCAAAATCCTTGAAAACACCTTAGAACTATAACCAATGATTCAGATTCGTTAACCCTAATAATGCTGATGAAGCGGCAAAAGCTGTAGATGGTCTTAATGACCAGAAGCTTGATAATAAAAAATTGTGTGTTGGAAAAGCTCAAAAGAAAATCTGGTATTGAAAAAAAAATGGATTGAGCAAAACATAAAGGAAGCTATGGATAAATCACAAAGACTAAACCTGTATTTAAAGAATCTAGATGATTCGATTTCTGATGGCAATTACAGAAGTCATATATGCTCCTTACTTATCTTAAATCCTTACAGAAGAATTTTCCTCATTATCGTTCGATCTTAGAAATTCTAAGATATCACTGTATCTTTAAGTGTAAATATCCTCCATATTTCTGAAGATACCTTCATAATTATTCTTGTTTGAAATCACTTATCTCCTCATGCTATCTGTATTACATCATAAAGGAAACTGTTTTAGTTTCTATATTCTGTAAAATTCGAGTTTAAATTATGAATGATTTTTGAAAAGTGTAGGGAATTGAAGCATGAGTTAGTATAACATAATGACGTCAGGACAACGTGATTATATTACAGTAAGTCATACTAAATTTTTAACGGAAGATGATGATTCATAGACTTTATAAATAATCATTTGTCATGTTACACGACTCTTACATTCTACCTAATCTCTAAACATATCAAGACATATATTATTGATAGTTCTATCTGGAAATTTAACAAATCATATTGTGATATTACGTTCCTTTCTACTTAGAACAATAGGTTCATATGAAACTTCATACCTACGAATTATGGACCATTACTTGCTTTACAAAAGCATGAAGCTTCGACATATAAGGGAAAATATAAAGCCCGATAACAACAGAGAAACTACAAACCATGTATATCAATGCGTATAGCAACGTAAAGACACGGGAGAATTAAAAACACTATAACCCCAAGGTAATCATAGAAGTAATCCGATTCCTCTAGTGGTAAATGAAAAAGAAGAATGACTGTATATATGGTCAATATAATAACAAGGATCAATACGGGATTGAGCATATTAACAATCTTTTGAATAAGAATTGAGGAAGAAAGTATAGAAGTGGTGAAGATAATGAAACGGAAGAAGCTAATTTATAGCGAAATTCCAGATACAGCAATCGAGGCAATTCACCGCATTTAATTAAAGAAAATCCTAATTTCCTTAATACCGGAGAATCAAATCTTATAAAGATTACGAAGATTTTCTTTAAATTCCTTGAAATTCGGAAATCAACTTTAGCTATGTCAAAAGTTAAGACAAACATTTAATTTTCACATTTCACTCTTTTGTGATAGCTTCGTTTATAGTCTTCCTATAATCGAATTGTTTTATCCTTACAATTCAAAGGAGATAAAACTCTATTTTTCAACTCATATTCACCATTAAAATATTCTTGTTGTAAACAATGACGATCTCTATCAAATTTAATGACTGTGATTTTCATGAACTCCTCTCTGTTTATCTGCCCTAATATTGAGGCATAAACGCTCAAGGTTTTAAATAAGCTCACTATTATTTATAACACATTTCATGTGTATTGAAATGCTTGTATAGCGTCATCATCTCTTCTGAGAAAACCTAATCAATGACACTCGTGTTATTCCTTTAAGATAACCTCCACATTAATAATAAAATGCACTTCGTAGTATTTATGGATCGTAAGATTTAAAATCTTGAAACAGAACAATAATCTATCCGTTGGAATTCACGCAAGGCCCCGAGTATACCTGGGAATGTGAAGACCAAATAAAACAAAAATATCCTCACCTGTTTACAAACAACGCCGACTGATGGCAACAACTAAAATTTCGGGACGAAATTTCTTTTAACGGGTAGGTACTGTGATAAGCCGGAAAATTTCCTAATTAAATTTAAACTAAACTTCGACTGTTTTCAACGATTCACGAACAAACGGTTATAAAAAGATATGTAAATATATATGTGTGTATATATACATCATTTACAATCATTATTATTATTAGTATTAAAATTATTATTTTTAATAATTATCATTATCATTAATATAATTACTAATTTATTATCAATATTATTAGTAATATCACTTTTACTAAAAATTATTAAGATTATTATAAATATCATTATTATTAATACAACTTATTATTAATATTATTATTATTATTATTATTATGAATATTATTATTAACATGATTATTATCATTATTATTAATAATAATTAAAATTATCATTTTTATTATTAATATTGTCATATCAATATTATTATCATTATTTTTATTATTTACCATTAATATTATTATTATTATTATTATTATTATTATCATTATTATTAGCATTAGTAATATCATTATTATTATTATTTGCATTATTATTATTAATTATTATTATTATTATTATTATTATTATTATTATTATTATTTGTATTATTATTATTATTAATATGTTTATTAATTATTAATATTAAATAAAAATAAAAAAAGAAAGAAAGTGACACATACCTAAATTAGGTTTTCAGCATTAAAATTTTATATATATTTTTTAAAAATTGTGGTCTTCTTGTATTTTTTTAACTAATCCTATCAGCCTTTATATTTTTTATTTTTCTACTTTTATTTTTTTATTCAATCGTGATATTTTTCTTAATCCTCTACTGGTTTTAATTTTGTCTTTTGATTGAATACATAATCCATTATATATAAATAATAAATTAATCATTCAATTTGATATTATAAATTCGCTACATCATTTCAAATCAAAACAGAAAAAAGGCTCGAACACTCTGTTCTTGACCAAAATATTCAACAGCCCGATTTCAAATCAGTTTCAAAATCTAATACTGCAATTGTGTTAGGAATTGTCTAGTTAATCTATCTGAAAAGTTTGAACCTTCAATTCGTTATATTGAATTCGAATTTGCGAGTCAAAGTTTTAAAATAAAAAGTCAACCGATTGTTTTTATGATCAAATTCAAGTTCGTGTTCAGGTTTCTGATTCAATTAAGGATTTAGAAAGTTTCTATAAGTGATTGACTACCTAATTCATGTTGAAATCGAGGCTCAAAACTGTCTCAAAATCAAAATTGGGTTTGAAGTTCATCCATGTCTTCACGTATTGCTGCTATAGCCGTTATAAAATTTTTTTCTCCTTCTTGCTATCGATCAATACATCCCACCTCCTATTGTTTCTGTTTCGTTTGTAAATTCTAAACCAATTTCGTATTCGTTGTTATGATTAATTGGTGTCTGGTTGATCAAAGTAAGAAGAAGAAAATGGAAGAAGAAAACGGTTTATATTGTAGTGACCCGAACTTTTCCATGTTTATATATATTAATTGAGATTGATATTTACATGATTAAATGTTTCCAACATGTTAAGCAATCAAACTTGTTAAGACTTGATTAATTGAAATAGGTTTCATATAGACAATTGACCACCCAAGTTGACCGGTGATTCACGAACGTTAAAACTTGTAAAAACTATATGATGACATATATATGGTTATATATATAGTTAACATGATATTATGATAAGTAAACATATCATTAATTATATTAACAATGAACTACATATGTAAAAACAAGACTACTAACTTAATGATTTTGAAACGAGACATATATGTAACGATTATCGTTGTAACGACATTTAATGTATATATATCATATTAAGAGATATTCGTACATCATAATATCATGATAATATAATAATTTAAAATCTCTTTTGATATTATAAACATTGGGTTAACAACATTTAACAAGATCGTTAACCTAAAGGTTTCAAAACAACATTTACATGTAACGACTAACGATGACTTAACGACTCAGTTAAAATGTATATACATGTAGTGTTTTAATATGTATTCATACACTTTTGAAAGACTTCAAGACACTTATCAAAATACTTCTACTAAACAAAAATGCTTACAATTACATCCTCGTTCAGTTTCATCAACAATTCTACTCGTATGCACCCGTATTCGTACTCGTACAATACACATCTTTTAGATGTATGTACTATTGGTATATACACTCCAATGATCAGATCTTAGCAGCCCATGTGAGTCACCTAACAAATTTGGGAACCATCATTTGGCAACTAGCATGAAATATCTCATAAAATTACAAAAATATGAGTAATCATTCATGACTTATTTACATGAAAACAAAATAACATATCCTTTATATCTAATCCATACACCAACGACCAAAAACACCTACAAACACTTTCATTCTTCAATTTTCTTCATCTAATTGATCTCTCTCAAGTTCTATCTTCAAGTTCTAAGTGTTCTTCATAAATTCCAAAAGTTCTAGTTTCATAAAATCAAGAATACTTTCAAGTTTGCTAGCTCACTTCCAATCTTGTAAGGTGATCATCCAACCTCAAGAAATCTTTGTTTCTTACAGTAGGTTATCATTCTAATACAAGGTAATAATCATATTCAAACTTTGGTTCAATTTCTATAACTATAACAATCTTATTTCAAGTGATGATCTTACTTGAACTTGTTTTTGTGTCATGATTCTGCTTCAAGAACTTCGAGCCATCCAAGGATCCGTTGAAGCTAGATCCATTTTTCTCTTTTCCAGTAGGTTTATCCAAGGAAATTAAGGTAGTAATGATGTTCATAACATCATTCGATTCATACGTATAAAGCTATCTTATTCGAAGGTTTAAACTTGTAATCACTAGAACATAGTTTAGTTAATTCTAAACTTGTTCGCAAACAAAAGTTAATCCTTCTAACTTGACTTTTAAAATCAACTAAAAACATGTTCTATATCTATATGATATGCTAACTTAATGATTTAAAACCTGAAAACACGAAAAACACCGTAAAACCGGATTTACGCCGTCATAGTAACACCGCGGGCTGTTTTGGGTTAGTTAATTAAAAACTATGATAAACTTTGATTTAAAAGTTTTTATTCTGAGAAAATGATTTTTATTATGAACATGAAACTATATCCAAAAATTATGGTTAAACTCAAAGTGGAAGTATGTTTTCTAAAATGGTCATCTAGACGTCGTTCTTTCGACTGAAATGACTACCTTTACAAAAACGACTTGTAACTTATTTTTCCGACTATAAACCTATACTTTTCTGTTTAGATTCATAAAATAGAGTTCAATATGAAACCATAGCAATTTGATTCACTCAAAACGGATTTAAAATGAAGAAGTTATGGGTAAAACAAGATTGGATAATTTTTCTCATTTTAGCTACGTGAAAATTGGTAACAAATCTATTCCAACCATAACTTAATCAACTTGTATTGTATATTATGTAATCTTGAGATACCATAGACACGTATACAATGTTTCGACCTATCATGTCGACACATCTATATATATTTCGGAACAACCATAGACACTCTATATGTGAATGTTGGAGTTAGCTATACAAGGTTGAGGTTGATTCCAAAATATATATAGTTTGAGTTGTGATCAATACTGAGATACGTATACACTGGGTCGTGGATTGATTCAAGATAATATTTATCGATTTATTTCTGTACATCTAACTGTGGACAACTAGTTGTAGGTTACTAACGAGGACAGCTGACTTAATAAACTTAAAACATCAAAATATATTAAAAGTGTTGTAAATATATTTTTGAACATACTTTGATATATATGTATATATTGTTATAGGTTCGTGAATCAACCAGTGGCCAAGTCTTACTTCCCGACGAAGTAAAAATCTGTGAAAGTGAGTTATAGTCCCACTTTTTAAATCTAATATTTTTGGGATGAGAATACATGCAGGTTTTATAAATGATTTACAAAATAGACACAAGTACGTGAAACTACATTCTATGGTTGAATTATCGAAATCGAATATGCCCCTTTTTATTAAGTCTGGTAATCTAAGAATTAGGGAACAGACACCCTAATTGACGCGAATCCTAAAGATAGATCTATTGGGCCTAACAAACCCCATCCAAAGTACCGGATGCTTTAGTACTTCGAAATTTATATCATATCCGAAGGGTGTCCCGGAATGATGGGGATATTCTTATATATGCATCTTGTTATTGTCGGTTACCAGGTGTTCACCATATGAATGATTTTTATCTCTATGTATGGGATGTGTATTGAAATATGAAATCTTGTGGTCTATTGTTACGATTTGATATATATAGGTTAAACCTGTAACTCACCAACATTTTTGTTGACGTTTAAAGCATGTTTATTCTCAGGTGAATATTAAGAGCTTCCGCTGTTGCATACTAAAATAAGGACAAGATTTGGAGACCATGTTTGTATGATATTGTGTAAAAACTGCATTCAAGAAACTGATTTCGATGTAACATATTTGTATTGTAAACCATTATGTAATGGTCGTGTGTAAACAGGATATTTTAGATTATCATTATTTGATAATCTACGTAAAGCTTTTTAAACCTTTATTTATGAAATAAAGGTTATGGTTTGTTTTAAAAATGAATGCAGTCTTTGAAAAACGTCTCATATAGAGGTCAAAACCTCGCAACGAAATCAATTAATATGGAACGTTTTTAATCAATAAGAACGGGACATTTCAGTTGGTATCCGAGCGTTGGTCTTAGAGAACCAGAAAATTTGCATTAATGTGTCTTATCGAGTTTGTTAGGATGCATTAGTGAGTCTGGACTTCGACCGTGTTTTCTTTAAAAATGATTGCTTAACATTTTTGTTGGAAACTATATATTTTTAACATATGAATATTATGTGATATATTAATCTCTTAACGTGTTTGATATTATGTGATAGATGTCTACCTCTAGAACAAGTCCCATTGACTCACCTAATAATAATGAAGAGTCAAATGTAAATTGGAATGATTTGTGGACTGATTCACAAGTTCCCGAAGAGGAACCGGAAGAAGAGTCGGAACCGGAAGAAGAATCGGAACCGGAAGAAGAATCGGAACCGGATGAAGAAATAGAACCGGTGGGGGAAATAATAAAACGGTTAAGTAAAAGAAAATCCTCAACCAACCGACCAAAGTTAATTATGGTCAATGGTGTTTCCGCCAAGGAAGCAAAATATTGGGAGGATTACCAATTCTCCGATGAATCGGATTCCGACGAGAATTCCGATGATGTTATAGAAATTACCCCAACTGAATTTAAAAAGGCAAAAGAAAATAATAAGGGAAAGGGCATAAAAATAGAGAAATCTAATTCCAACCCCGATGAACTTTATATGTATCGTCAACCCCCGAAGTCCTTAAGTTGTAACAATGACCCGGGAACCTCTAAACCACCAGGTTTTTCTAAACCAATGTGGACAACGACGGCTCGTATTAGGGGAACATCATATATCCCTAGAAACTTGGCAAAACGAACCAAAACCGAAGAAGAAGAAACGAGCAAGTCAAAATAAGATAGTTGTATTCGTGTGGTGTAATATATGTAATATAGTGTTCTTATGCTTTATGATATATGTAAAAATTGCTTGTATTAATAAGTATTTTTTTATGAAACTAACTCTTGTCTATTTTACAGTTTAAAAACACAAAATGGATAGACAACCCAATATTTTAAGAGACCTACCCGGAGACATGATTGATGAAATCTTGTCTAGAGTCGGCCAGAATTCTTCGGCACAACTATTTAAGGCGAGATCAGTTTGTAAGACATTCGAAGAACGTTCCAAGAATGTCTTGGTTTATAAGAGACTTTCGTTTGAAAGATGGGGGATATCACATTGGGAAACCCATAAGTTACGATGTGTTTACTTTGACGCATATATTGCGGGGAACCCAAATGCTATTTTACGCAACGGGTTAAGAAATTATTTTGACTCAATATATCCGAATATTGGACTTCGTGATTTAGAAAAAGCGGCTAACATGCAACATAAAGAAGCATGTTATGCTTACGGATTAGTAATGTTCGCTTCTCACCAAAGTGAGAACAAGAACATCGGGCTACAACTATTAAACAAAACGTTTCCACAAGTGACGGAGTCGGTAATTGGGGTAAGAAATGAGGTTTTTAGATTATTACGGGACTGTTGGACATTACGTAACCCTCGTCCCTTTGATGACGTTACAACACGCTGTCTTATCAACGGCCATAACGGTTATGTTGCACAAGACCAAGGATGGGAAGTAGTCCTAGTAAAACCAGAATGCATGACTTGTTTCTGGACATATGAATTACGTGTCTTTATTGCCTTTGCCGAACGACTTGTGTACTAGCTAGAATTGTCTTCACAACTATCTTGTATCAAAGTTATTGTGTGCTATATTTCATGCTTTATGTAAAATAAGCGGTATTGTAAGTTTGTAAAATATTGTATAAAAGTTTGAACGCGAAATATTATTACAATCAGTTTTTCATATAGAATTGTAGTAGTTGAATTGTATATTAGCTACTAAGTATGAACTTAACGGGTAGGTACTACCCGAATTTAAACTTATAAAACGCTAATATGAAGAAAAAGCTTTTATAAATGAGTTCATATTATGCTACGAAATACTATTAACTACTCTTAATATTCTGTATGATTAACTTGTTCCATTTAACTATTTTGAAGGAAATGGCACCGACTACTCGACACACCTTGAATATGAATGAAGAGGAATTCCGTACTTTTCTAGCTTCAAACATAGCCGCAGTACAGGCTGCGCTACATACCAACAATAACCTTGGATCTAGCAGTACAGGAAATCGTGTAGGATGCACCTACAAAGAATTCACTGCCTGCAAACCTTTGGAATTTGATGGAACCGAAGGACCGATCGGATTGAAACGGTGGACCGAGAAGGTTGAATCGGTGTTTGCCATAAGTAAGTGTACTGAAGAGGACAAAGTGAAGTATGATACGCATACCTTCACAGGTTCTGCGTTAACATGGTGGAATACCTATCTAGAGCAAGTGGGACAAGATGATGCGTACGCACTACCGTGGTCAGCATTCAAGCACTTGATGAACGAGAAGTACCGTCCCAGAACCGAGGTCAATAAGCTCAAGACAGAACTTAGAGGGTTACGAACCCAAGGATTTGATATTACCACGTACGAAAGACGATTCACAGAATTGTGCCTATTGTGTCCGGGAGCATTCGAAGATGAGGAAGAGAAGATCGACGCGTTTGTGAAAGGATTACCGGAAAGAATCCAAGAAGATATAAGTTCACACGAGCCTGCCTCCATACAACAGGCATGTAGAATGGCTCACAAACTAGTAAACCAGATTGAAGAAAGAATTAAAGAACAGACTGCTGAAGAGGCCAATGTGAAGCAAGTCAAAAGAAAGTGGGAGGAAAACGGTGATAAGAATCACCAATACAACAACAACAGCAATTACACCAATAATCGCAACAATTATCCCAACAATCGCAACATCAATCGCAACTACAACAAATGGCCCAACAACAACAACAACAACAACAGCAACTACAACAATCATCCCAACAACAATAATAACCGCAACAACAACAAAAATCAGAAGCAGCTATGCCAAAGGTGTGAAAAGAATCACTCGGGGTTCTGCACCAAATTTTGCAACAAGTGTAAAAGAAATGGTCATAGCGCGGCGAAGTGTGAGGTCTACGGACCAGGGGTTAATAGAACGAAAGGAACAAATGGTGTCGGAACGAGTAAT
This sequence comes from Rutidosis leptorrhynchoides, assembly GCF_046630445.1. Taxonomy (NCBI): domain Eukaryota; kingdom Viridiplantae; phylum Streptophyta; class Magnoliopsida; order Asterales; family Asteraceae; genus Rutidosis; species Rutidosis leptorrhynchoides. Next base: position 162,925,608 of record NC_092333.1, read on the forward strand.
GGCGGAGCAAGTAGTGTCGGAGCAAGTTATGCCAATGTAGTTTGTTATAAATGTGGAAAACCAGGCCACATTATTAGAAATTGCCCGAACCAGGAGAACACGAATGGACAAGGCCGTGGAAGAGTTTTCAATATTAATGCGGTAGAGGCACAGGAAGACCCGGAGCTTGTTACGGGTACGTTTCTTATTGACAATAAATCTGCTTACGTTTTATTTGATTCGGGTGCGGATAGAAGCTATATGAGTAGAGATTTTTGTGCTAAATTAAGTTGTCCATTGACGCCTTTGGATAGTAAATTTTTACTCGAATTAGCAAATGGTAAATTAATTTCAGCAGATAATATATGTCGGAATCGAGAAATTAAACTGGTTAGCGAAACATTTAAGATTGATTTGATACCAGTAGAGTTAGGGAGTTTTGATGTGATAATCGGTATGGACTGGTTGAAAGAAGTGAAAGCGGAGATCGTTTGTTACAAAAATGCAATTCGCATTATACGAGAAAAAGGAAAACCCTTAATGGTGTACGGAGAAAAGGGCAACACGAAGCTACATCTTATTAGTAATTTGAAGGCACAAAAACTAATAAGAAAAGGTTGCTATGCTGCTCTAGCACACGTCGAGAAAGTACAAACTGAAGAAAAGAGCATCAATGATGTTCCCATTGCAAAAGAATTTCCAGATGTATTTCCGAAAGAATTACCGGGATTACCCCCACATCGATCCGTTGAATTTCAAATAGATCTTGTACCAGGAGCTGCACCAATAGCTCGTGCTCCTTACAGACTCGCACCCAGCGAGATGAAAGAACTGCAAAGCCAATTACAAGAACTTTTAGAGCGTGGTTTCATTCGACCAAGCACATCACCGTGGGGAGCTCCTGTTTTGTTTGTCAAGAAGAAAGATGGTACATTCAGGTTGTGTATCGACTACCGAGAGTTGAACAAACTTACCATCAAGAACCGCTACCCACTACCGAGAATCGATGACTTATTTGATCAACTACAAGGCTCGTCTGTTTATTCAAAGATTGACTTACGTTCCGGGTATCATCAAATGCGGGTGAAAGAAGATGATATTCCAAAGACTGCTTTCAGAACACGTTACGGTCATTACGAGTTTATGGTCATGCCGTTTGGTTTAACTAATGCACCAGCTGTGTTCATGGACCTTATGAACCGAGTGTGTGGACCATACCTTGACAAGTTTGTCATTGTTTTCATTGATGACATACTTATTTACTCAAAGAATGACCAAGAACACGGTGAACATTTGAGAAAGGTGTTAGAAGTATTGAGGAAGGAAGAATTGTACGCTAAGTTTTCAAAGTGTGCATTTTGGTTGTAAGAAGTTCAATTCCTCGGTCACATAGTGAACAAAGAAGGTATTAAGGTGGATCCGGCAAAGATAGAAACTGTTGAAAAGTGCGAAACCCCGAAAACTCTGAAACACATACGCCAGTTTTTAGGACTAGCTGGTTACTACAGAAGGTTCATCCAAGACTTTTCCAGAATAGCAAAACCCTTGACTGCATTAACGCATAAAGGGAAGAAATTTGAATGGAATGATGAACAAGAGAAAGCGTTTCAGTTATTGAAGAAAAAGCTAACTACGGCACCTATATTGTCATTGCCTGAAGGGAATGATGATTTTGTGATTTATTGTGATGCATCAAAGCAAGGTCTCGGTTGTGTATTAATGCAACGAACGAAGGTTATTGCTTATGCGTCTAGACAATTGAAGATTCACGAACAAAATTATACGACGCATGATTTGGAATTAGGCGCGGTTGTTTTTGCATTAAAGACTTGGAGGCACTACTTATATGGGGTCAAAAGTATTATATATACCGACCACAAAAGTCTTCAACACATATTTAATCAGAAACAACTGAATATGAGGCAGCGTAGGTGGATTGAATTATTGAATGATTACGACTTTGAGATTCGTTACCACCCGGGGAAGGCAAATGTGGTAGCCGATGCCTTGAGCAGGAAGGACAGAGAACCCATTCGAGTAAAATCTATGAATATAATGATTCATAATAACATTACTACTCAAATAAAGGAGGCGCAACAAGGAGTTTTAAAAGAGGGAAATTTAAAGGATGAAATACCCAAAGGATCGGAGAAGCATCTTAATATTCGGGAAGACGGAACCCGGTATAGGGCTGAAAGGATTTGGGTACCAAAATTTGGAGATATGAGAGAAATGGTACTTAGAGAAGCTCATAAAACCAGATACTCAATACATCCTGGAACGGGGAAGATGTACAAGGATCTCAAGAATCATTTTTGGTGGCCGGGTATGAAAGCCGATGTTGCTAAATACGTAGGAGAATGTTTGACGTGTTCTAAGGTCAAAGCTGAGCATCAGAAACCATCAGGTCTACTTCAACAACCCGAAATCCCGGAATGGAAATGGGAAAACATTACCATGGATTTCATCACTAAATTGCCAAGGACTGCAAGTGGTTTTGATACTATTTGGGTAATAGTTGATCGTCTCACCAAATCAGCACACTTCCTACTAATAAGAGAAGATGACAAGATGGAGAAGTTAGCACGACTGTATTTGAAGGAAGTCGTCTCCAGACATGGAATACCAATCTCTATTATGTCTGATAGGGATGGCAGATTTATTTCAAGATTCTGGCAGACATTACAGCAAGCATTAGGAACTCGTCTAGACATGAGTACTGCCTATCATCCACAAACTGATGGGCAGAGCGAAAGGACGATACAAACGCTTGAAGACATGCTACGAGCATGTGTTATTGATTTCGGAAACAGTTGGGATCGACATCTACCGTTAGCAGAATTTTCCTACAACAACAGCTACCATTCAAGCATTGAGATGGCGCCATTTGAAGCACTTTATGGTAGAAAGTGCAGGTCTCCGATTTGTTGGAGTGAAGTGGGGGATAGACAGATTACGGGTCCGGAGATTATACAAGAAACTACCGAGAAGATCATCCAAATTCAACAACGGTTGAAAACCGCCCAAAGTCGACAAAAGAGCTACGCTGACATTAAAAGTAAAGATATAGAATTTGAAATTGGAGCGATGGTCATGCTTAAAGTTGCACCTTGGAAAGGCGTTGTTCGATTTGGTAAACGAGGGAAATTAAATCCAAGGTATATTGGACCATTCAAGATTATTGATCGTGTCGGACCAGTAGCTTACCGACTAGAGTTACCTCAACAACTCGCGGCTGTACATAACACTTTCCACGTCTCGAATTTAAAGAAATGTTTTGCTAAAGAAGATCTCACTATTCCGTTAGATGAAATCCAAATCAACGAAAAACTTCAATTCATCGAAGAACCCGTCGAAATAATGGATCGTGAGGTTAAAAGACTTAAGCAAAACAAGATACCAATTGTTAAGGTTCGATGGAATGCTCGTAGAGGACCCGAGTTCACCTGGGAGCGTGAAGATCAGATGAAGAAGAAATACCCGCATCTATTTCCAGAAGATTCGTCAACACCTTCAACAGCTTAAATTTCGGGACGAAATTTATTTAACGGGTAGGTACTGTAGTGACCCGAACTTTTCCATGTTTATATATATTAATTGAGATTGATATTTACATGATTAAATGTTTCCAACATGTTAAGCAATCAAACTTGTTAAGACTTGATTAATTGAAATAGGTTTCATATAGACAATTGACCACCCAAGTTGACCGGTGATTCACGAACGTTAAAACTTGTAAAAACTATATGATGACATATATATGGTTATATATATAGTTAACATGATATTATGATAAGTAAACATATCATTAATTATATTAACAATGAACTACATATGTAAAAACAAGACTACTAACTTAATGATTTTGAAACGAGACATATATGTAACGATTATCGTTGTAACGACATTTAATGTATATATATCATATTAAGAGATATTCGTACATCATAATATCATGATAATATAATAATTTAAAATCTCTTTTGATATTATAAACATTGGGTTAACAACATTTAACAAGATCGTTAACCTAAATGTTTCAAAACAACATTTACATGTAACGACTAACGATGACTTAACGACTCAGTTAAAATGTATATACATGTAGTTTTTTAATATGTATTCATACACTTTTGAAAGACTTCAAGACACTTATCAAAATACTTCTACTAAACAAAAATTCTTACAATTACATCCTCGTTCAGTTTCATCAACAATTCTACTCGTATGCACCCGTATTCGTACTCGTACAATACACATCTTTTAGATGTATGTACTATTGGTATATACACTCCAATGATCAGCTCTTAGCAGCCCATGTGAGTCACCTAACACATGTGGGAACCATCATTTGGCAACTAGCATGAAATATCTCATAAAATTACAAAAATATGAGTAATCATTCATGACTTATTTACATGAAAACAAAATAACATATCCTTTATATCTAATCCATACACCAACGACCAAAAACACCTACAAACACTTTCATTCTTCAATTTTCTTCATCTAATTGATCTCTCTCAAGTTCTATCTTCAAGTTCTAAGTGTTCTTCATAAATTCCAAAAGTTCTAGTTTCATAAAATCAAGAATACTTTCAAGTTTGCTAGCTCACTTCCAATCTTGTAAGGTGATCATCCAACCTCAAGAAATCTTTGTTTCTTACAGTAGGTTATCATTCTAATACAAGGTAATAATCATATTCAAACTTTGGTTCAATTTCTATAACTATAACAATCTTATTTCAAGTGATGATCTTACTTGAACTTGTTTTCGTGTCATGATTCTGCTTCAAGAACTTCGAGCCATCCAAGGATCCGTTGAAGCTAGATCCATTTTTCTCTTTTCCAGTAGGTTTATCCAAGGAAATTAAGGTAGTAATGATGTTCATAACATCATTCGATTCATACGTATAAAGCTATCTTATTCGAAGGTTTAAACTTGTAATCACTAGAACATAGTTTAGTTAATTCTAAACTTGTTCGCAAACAAAAGTTAATCCTTCTAACTTGACTTTTAAAATCAACTAAAAACATGTTCTATATCTATATGATATGCTAACTTAATGATTTAAAACCTGAAAACACGAAAAACACCGTAAAACCGGATTTACGCCGTCATAGTAACACCGCGGGCTGTTTTGGGTTAGTTAATTAAAAACTATTATAAACTTTGATTTAAAAGTTGTTATTCTGAGAAAATGATTTTTATTATGAACATGAAACTATATCCAAAAATTATGGTTAAACTCAAAGTGGAAGTATGTTTTCTAAAATGGTCATCTAGACGTCGTTCTTTCGACTGAAATGACTACCTTTACAAAAATGACTTGTAACTTATTTTTCCGACTATAAACCTATACTTTTCTGTTTAGATTCATAAAATAGAGTTCAATATGAAACCATAGCAATTTGATTCACTCAAAACGGATTTAAAATGAAGAAGTTATGGGTAAAACAAGATTGGATAATTTTTCTCATTTTAGCTACGTGAAAATTGGTAACAAATCTATTCCAACCATAACTTAATCAACTTGTATTGTATATTATGTAATCTTGAGATACCATAGACACGTATACAATGTTTCGACCTATCATGTCGACACATCTATATATATTTCGGAACAACCATAGACACTCTATATGTGAATGTTGGAGTTAGCTATACAGGGTTGAGGTTGATTCCAAAATATATATAGTTTGAGTTGTGATCAATACTGAGATACGTATACACTGGGTCGTGGATTGATTCAAGATAATATTTATCGATTTATTTCTGTACATCTAACTGTGGACAACTAGTTGTAGGTTACTAACGAGGACAGCTGACTTAATAAACTTAAAACATCAAAATATATTAAAAGTGTTGTAAATATATTTTTGAACATACTTTGATATATATGTATATATTGTTATAGGTTCGTGAATCAACCAGTGGCCAAGTCTTACTTCCCGACGAAGTAAAAATCCGTGAAAGTGAGTTATAGTCCCACTTTTTAAATCTAATATTTTTGGGATGAGAATACATGCAGGTTTTATAAATGATTTACAAAATAGACACAAGTACGTGAAACTACATTCTATGGTTGAATTATCGAAATCGAATATGCCCCTTTTTATTAAGTCTGGTAATCTAAGAATTAGGGAACATACACCCTAATTGACGCGAATCCTAAAGATAGATCTATTGGGCCTAACAAACCCCATCCAAAGTACCGGATGCTTTAGTACTTCGAAATTTATATCATATCCGAAGGGTGTCCCGGAATGATGGGGATATTCTTATATATGCATCTTGTTATTGTCGGTTACCAGGTGTTCACCATATGAATGATTTTTATCTCTATGTATGGGATGTGTATTGAAATATGAAATCTTGTGGTCTGTTATTACGATTTGATATATATAGGTTAAACCTATAACTCACCAACATTTTTGTTGACGTTTAAAGAATGTTTATTCTCAGGTGAATATTAAGAGCTTCCGCTGTTACATACTAAAATAAGGACAAGATTTGGAGTCCATGTTTGTATGATATTGTGTAAAAACTGCATTCAAGAAACTGATTTCGATGTAACATATTTGTATTGTAAACCATTATGTAATGGTCGTGTGTAAACAGGATATTTTAGATTATCATTATTTGATAATCTACGTAAAGCTTTTTAAACCTTTATTTATGAAATAAAGGTTATGGTTTGTTTTAAAAATGAATGCAGTCTTTGAAAAACGTCTCATATAGAGGTCAAAACCTCGCAACGAAATCAATTAATATGGAACGTTTTTAATCAATAAGAACGGGACATTTCATATATTATTTTGGGATGGGATCTAAAGTAGAAAAACATCAATGGGTCGATGGTTAGGACTGTGTTCGGGTATTCTAGAGGTCACGGGTTCGAGCCCGGGCAAAGGCGTTTATTTTTTTTAAAGCCCTTTTTCTTGAGGTAGTAATTCTTATTATTATTATTATTATTATTATTATTATTATTATTATTATTATTATTATTATTATTATTATTATTATTATTGCTATTATTACTAGTATTATTATTTATGGTTATTGTTATTATTATTATTATTATTATTATTATTCTAATTATTATCCTAATTATTATTAATATTAGTTTTATTATGACTTGAATAAGTATTATTATTAATATCATTAAGAATATTAGTATTATTTTATTATTAAAACTATCATTATTATTATCATTATTACTATCATTAATACAAGATATTATTATTATCTGTAATATAAATATTATTATCATTATTATTATTATTATTAACATTATCATTATTAAAATGAGTATCATTATTAATGAACTATTATTAAAATTATTATCATTAATAGTGAAATGGTTATTTTTATAGTTATTATTATTATTGGTATTATTATTGATATCAGTAATCCTAAAAGTATCATTACTTTTAAATCTATCAATTTATTTAGTATTATCATTATGAATATTATTATTATTATTATTACAAAATAATACAACTCTTTATTCATTATCATTATTAATATTATCAAATAAATATTTATATATAGAATATATATAAAAGTATATATATAGAAATATATAACAATTGAAATAATATATAAACTTATTCGATTACGAGTATATTGAAATGTCCCGTTCTTATTGATTAAAAACGTTCCATATTAATTGATTTCGTTGCGAGGTTTTGACCTCTATATGAGACATTTTTCAAAGACTGTATTCATTTTTAAAATAAACCATAACCTTTATTTCATAGATAAAGGTTTTAAAAAGCTTTACGTAAATTATCAAATAATGATAATCTAAAATATCCTGTTTACACACGACCATTACATAATGGTTTACAATACAAATATGTTACAACAAAATAAGTTTCTTGAATGCAGTTTTTACACAATATCATACAAGCATGGACTCCAAATCTCGTCCTTATTTAAGTATGCGACAGCGGAAGCTCTTAATAATCACCTGAGAATAAACATGCTTAAAACGTCAACAAAAATGTTGGTGAGTTATAGGTTTAACCTATATATATCAAATCATAATAATAGACCACAAGATTTCATATTTCAATACACATCCCATACATAGAGATAAAAATCATTCATATGGTGAACACCTGGTAACCGACATTAACAAGATGCATATATAAGAATATCCCCATCATTCCGGGACACCCTTCGGATATGATATAAATTTCGAAGTACTAAAGCATCCGGTACTTTGGATGGGGTTTGTTAGGCCCAATAGATCTATCTTTAGGATTCGCGTCAATTAGGGTGTCTGTTCCCTAATTCTTAGATTACCAGACTTAATAAAAAGGGGCATATTCGATTTCGATAATTCAACCATAGAATGTAGTTTCACGTACTTGTGTCTATTTTGTAAATCATTTATAAAACCTGCATGTATTCTCATCCCAAAAATATTAGATTTTAAAAGTGGGACTATAACTCACTTTCACAGATTTTTACTTCGTCGGGAAGTAAGACTTGGCCACTGGTTGATTCACGAACCTATAACAATATATACATATATATCAAAGTATGTTCAAAATATATTTACAACATTTTTAATATATTTTGATGTTTTAAGTTTATTAAGTCAGCTGTCCTCGTTAGTAACCTACAACTAGTTGTCCACAGTTAGATGTACAGAAATAAATCGATAAATATTATCTTGAATCAATCCACGACCCAGTGTATACGTATCTCAGTATTGATCACAACTCAAACTATATATATTTTGGAATCAACCTCAACCCTGTATAGCTAACTCCAACATTCACATATAGAGTGTCTATGGTTGTTCCGAAATATATATAGATGTGTCGACATGATGGGTCGAAACATTGTATACGTGTCTATGGTATCTCAAGATTACATAATATACAATACAAGTTGATTAAGTTATGGTTGGAATAGATTTGTTACCAATTTTCACGTAGCTAAAATGAGAAAAATTATCCAATCTTGTTTTACCCATAACTTCTTCATTTTAAATCCGTTTTGAGTGAATCAAATTGCTATGGTTTCATATTGAACTCTATTTTATGAATCTAAACAGAAAAGTATAGGTTTATAGTCGGAAAAATAAGTTACAAGTCATTTTTGTAAAGGTAGTCATTTCAGTCGAAAGAACGACGTCTAGATGACCATTTTAGAAAACATACTTCCACTTTGAGTTTAATCATAATTTTTGGATATAGTTTCATGTTCATAATAAAAATCATTTTCTCAGAATAACAATTTTTAAATCAAAGTTTATCATAGTTTTTAATTAACTAACCCAAAACAGCCCGCGGTGTTACTACGACGGCGTAAATCCGGTTTTACGGTGTTTTTCGTGTTTCCAGGTTTTAAATCATTAAGTTAGCATATCATATAGATATAGAAAATGTGTTTAGTTGATTTTAAAAGTCAAGTTAGAAGGATTAACTTTTGTTTGCGAACAAGTTTAGAATTAACTAAACTATGTTCTAGTGATTACAAGTTTAAACCTTCGAATAAGATAGCTTTATATGTATGAATCGAATGATGTTATGAACATCATTACTACCTTAAGTTTCCTGGATAAACCTACTGGAAAAGAGAAAAATGGATCTAGCTTCAACGGATCCTTGGATGGCTCGAAGTTCTTGAAGCAGAATCATGACACGAAAACAAGTTCAAGTAAGATCATCACTTGAAATAAGATTGTTATAGTTATAGAAATTGAACCAAAGTTTGAATATGATTATTACCTTGTATTAGAATGATAACCTACTGTAAGAAACAAAGATTTCTTGAGGTTGGATGATCACCTTACAAGATTGGAAGTGAGCTAGCAAACTTGAAAGTATTCTTGATTTTATGAAACTAGAACTTTTGGAATTTATGAAGAACACTTAGAACTTGAAGATAGAACTTGAGAGAGATCAATTAGATGAAGAAAATTGAAGAATGAAAGTGTTTGTAGGTGTTTTTGGTCGTTGGTGTATGGATTAGATATAAAGGATATGTTATTTTGTTTTCATGTAAATAAGTCATGAATGATTACTCATATTTTTGTAATTTTATGAGATATTTCATGCTAGTTGCCAAATGATGGTTCCCACATGTGTTAGGTGACTCACATGGGCTGCTAAGAGCTGATCATTGGAGTGTATATACCAATAGTACATACATCTAAAAGCTGTGTATTGTATGAGTACGAATACGGGTGCATACGAGTAGAATTGTTGATGAAACTGAACGAGGATGTAATTGTAAGCATTTTTGTTAAGTAGAAGTATTTTGATAAGTGTATTGAAGTCTTTCAAAAGTGTATAAATACATATTAAAACACTACATGTATATACATTTTAACTGAGTCGTTAAGTCATCGTTAGTTGTTACATGTAAGTGTTGTTTTGAAACCTTTAGGTTAACGATCTTGTTAAATGTTGTTAACCCAATGTTTATAATATCAAATGAGATTTTAAATTATTATATTATCATGATATTATCATGATATTATCATGTATGAATATCTCTTAATATGATATATATACATTAAATGTCTTTACAACGATAATCGTTACATATATGTCTCGTTTAAAAATCATTAAGTTAGTAGTCTTGTTTTTACATATGTAGTTCATTGTTAATATACTTTATGATTTTTTTTTTTCATAGTATCATGTTAACTATATATATATATATCCATTTATATGTCATCATATAGTTTTTACAAGTTTTAACGTTCGTGAATCACCGATCAACTTGGGTGGTCAATTGTCTATATGAAACATATTTCAATTAATCAAGTCTTAACAAGTTTGATTGCTTAACATGTTGGAAACATTTAATCATGTAAATATCAATCTCAATTAATATATATAAACATGGAAAAGTTCGGGTCACTACAGTACCTACCCGTTAAATAAATTTCGTCCCGAAATTTTAAGCTGTTGAAGGTGTTGACGAATCTTCTGGAAATAGATGTGGGTATTTCTTCTTCATCTGATCTTCACGCTCCCAGGTGAACTCGGGTCCTCTACGAGCATTCCATCGAACCTTAACAATTGGTATCTTGTTTTGCTTAAGTCTTTTAACCTCACGATCCATTATTTCGACGGGTTCTTCGATGAATTGAAGTTTTTCGTTGATTTGGATTTCATCTAACGGAATAGTGAGATCTTCTTTAGCAAAACATTTCTTCAAATTCGAGACGTGGAAAGTGTTATGTACAGCCGCGAGTTGTTGAGGTAACTCTAGTCGGTAAGCTACTGGTCCGACACGATCAATAATCTTGAATGGTCCAATATACCTTGGATTTAATTTCCCTCGTTTACCAAATCGAACAACGCCTTTCCAAGGTGAAACTTTAAGCATGACCATCTCTCCAATTTCAAATTCTATATCTTTTCTTTTAATGTCAGCGTAGCTCTTTTGTCGACTTTGGGCGGTTTTCAACCGTTGTTGAATTTGGATGATCTTCTCGGTAGTTTCTTGTATAATCTCTGGACCCGTAATCTGTCTATCCCCCACTTCACTCCAACAAATCGAAGACCTGCACTTTCTACCATAAAGTGCTTCAAACGGCACCATCTCAATGCTTGAATGGTAGATGTTGTTGTAGGAAAATTCTGCTAATGGTAGATGTCGATCCCAACTGTTTCCGAAATCAATAACACATGCTCGTAGCATGTCTTCAAGCGTTTGTATCGTCCTTTCGCTCTGCCCATCAGTTTGTGGATGATAGGCAGTACTCATGTCTAGACGAGTTTCTAATGCTTGCTGTAATGTCTGCCAGAATCTTGAAATAAATCTGCCATCCCTATCAGAGATAATAGAGATTGGTATTCCATGTCTGGAGACGACTTCCTTCAAATACAGTCTTGCTAACTTTTCCATCTTGTCATCTTCTCTTATTGGCAGGAAGTGTGCTGATTTGGTGAGACGATCAACTATTACCCAAATAGTATCAAAACCACTTGCAGTCCTTGGCAATTTAGTGATGAAATCCATGGTAATGTTTTCCCATTTCCACTCCGGGATTTCGGGTTGTTGAAGTAGACCTGATGGTTTCTGATGCTCAGCTTTGACCTTAGAACACGTCAAACATTCTCCTACGTATTTAGCAACATCGGCTTTCATACCCGGCCACCAAAAATGTTTCTTGAGATCCTTGTACATCTTCCCCGTTCCAGGATGTATTGAGTATCTGGTTTTATGAGCTTCTCTAAGTACCATTTCTCTCATATCTCCAAATTTTGGTACCCAAATCCTTTCAGCCCTATACCGGGTTCCGTCTTCCCGAATATTAAGATGCTTCTCCGATCCTTTGGGTATTTCATCCTTTAAATTTCCCTCTTTTAATACTCCTTGTTGCGCCTCCTTTATTTGAGTAGTAATGTTATTATGAATCATTATATTCATAGATTTTACTCGAATGGGTTCTCTGTCCTTCCTGCTCAAGGCATCGGCTACCACATTTGCCTTCCCCGGGTGGTAACGAATCTCAAAGTCGTAATCATTCAATAATTCAATCCACCTACGCTGCCTCATATTCAGTTGTTTCTGATTAAATATGTGTTGAAGACTTTTGTGGTCGGTATATATAATACTTTTGACCCCATATAAGTAGTGCCTCCAAGTCTTTAATGCAAAAACAACCGCGCCTAATTCCAAATCATGCGTCGTATAATTTTGCTCGTGAATCTTCAATTGTCTAGATGCATAAGCAATCACCTTCGTTCGTTGCATTAATACACAACCGAGACCTTGCTTTGATGCGTCACAATAAATCACAAAATCATCATTCCCTTCAGGCAATGACAATATAGGTGCCGTAGTTAGCTTTTTCTTCAATAACTGAAACGCTTTCTCTTGTTCATCCTTCCATTCAAATTTCTTCCCTTTATGCGTTAATGCAGTCAAGGGTTTTGCTATTCTGGAAAAGTCTTGGATGAACCTTCTGTAGTAACCAGCTAGTCCTAAAAACTGTCGTATGTGTTTCGGAGTTTTCGGGGTTTCCCACTTTTCAACAGTTTCTATCTTTGCCGGATCCACCTTAATACCTTCTTTGTTCACTATGTGACCGAGGAATTGAACTTCTTCCAACCAAAATGCACACTTTGAAAACTTAGCGTACAATTCTTCCTTCCTCAATACTTCTAACACCTTTCTCAAATGTTCACCGTGTTCTTGGTGATTCTTTGAGTAAATAAGTATGTCATCAATGAAAACAATGACAAACTTGTCAAGGTATGGTCCACACACTCGGTTCATAAGGTCCATGAACACAGCTGGTGCATTAGTTAAACCAAACGGCATGACCATAAACACGTAATGACCGTAACGTGTTCTGAAAGCAGTCTTTGGAATATCATCTTCTTTCACCCGCATTTGATGATACCCGGAACGTAAGTCAATCTTTGAATAAACAGACGAGCCTTGTAGTTGATCAAATAAGTCATCGATTCTCGGTAGTGGGTAGCGGTTCTTGATGGTAAGTTTGTTCAACTCTCGGTAGTCGATACACAACCTGAATGTACCATCTTTCTTCTTGACAAACAAAACAGGAGCTCCCCACGGTGATGTGCTTGGTCGAATGAAACCACGCTCTAAAAGTTCTTGTAATTGGCTTTGTAGTTCTTTCATCTCGCTGGGTGCGAGTCTGTAAGGAGCACGAGCTATTGGTGCAGCTCCTGGTACAAGATCTATTTGAAATTCAACGGATCGATGTGGGGGTAATCCCGGTAATTCTTTCGGAAATACATCAGGAAATTCTTTTGCGATGGGAACATCATTGATGCTCTTTTCTTCAGTTTGTACTTTCTCGACGTGTGCTAGAACAGCATAGCAACCTTTTCTTATTAGTTTTTGTGCCTTCAAATTACTAATAAGATGTAGCTTCGTGTTTCCCTTTTCTCCGTACACCATTAAGGGTTTTCCTTTTTCTCGTATAATGCGAATTGCATTTTTGTAACAAACGATCTCCGCTTTCACTTCTTTCAACCAGTCCATACCGATTATCACATCAAAACTCCCTAACTCTACTGGTATCAAATCAATCTTAAATGTTTCGCTAACCAGTTTAATTTCTCGATTCCGACATATATTATCTGCTGAAATTAATTTACCATTTGCTAATTCGAGTAAAAATTTACTATCCAAAGGCGTCAATGGACAACTTAATTTAGCACAAAAATCTCTACTCATATAGCTTCTATCCGCACCCGAATCAAATAAAACGTAAGCAGATTTATTGTCAATAAGAAACGTACCCGTAACAAGCTCCGGGTCTTCCTGTGCCTCTGCCGCATTAATATTGAAAACTCTTCCACGGCCTTGTCCATTCGTGTTCTCCTGGTTCGGGCAATTTCTAATAATGTGGCCCGGTTTTCCACATTTATAACAAACTACATTGGCATAACTTGCTCCGACACTACTTGCTCCGCCATTACTCGTTCCGACACCATTTGTTCCTTTCGTTGTATTAACCCCTGGTCTATAGACCTCACACTTCGCCGCGCTATGACCATTTCTTTTACACTTGTTGCAAAATTTGGTGCAGAACCCCGAGTGATTCTTTTCACACCTTTGGCATAGCTGCTTCTGATAGTTGTTGTTGTTGCGGTTATTATTGTTGTTGGGATGATTGTTGTAGTTGCTGTTGTTGTTGTTGTTGTTGTTGTTGTTGGGCCGTTTGTTGTAGTTGCGATTGATGTTGCGATTATTGGGATAATTGTTGCGATTATTGTTGTAATTGCTGTTGTTGTTGTATTGGTGATTCTTATCACCGTTTTCCTCCCACTTTCTTTTGACTTGCTTCACATTGGCCTCTTCAGCAGTCTGTTCTTTAATTCTTTCTTCAATCTGGTTCACGAGTTTGTGAGCCATTCTACATGCCTGTTGTATGGAGGCGGGCTCGTGTGAACTTATATCTTCTTGGATTCTTTCCGGTAATCCTTTCACAAACGCGTCGATCTTCTCTTCCTCATCTTCGAATGCTCCCGGACACAATAGGCACAATTCTGTGAATCGTCTTTCGTACGTGGTAATATCAAATCCTTGGGTTCGTAACCCTCTAAGTTCTGTCTTGAGCTTATTGACCTCGGTTCTGGGACGGTACTTCTCGTTCATCAAGTGCTTGAATGCTGACCACGGTAGTGTGTACGCATCGTCTTGTCCCACTTGCTCTAGATAGGTATTCCACCATGTTAACGCAGAACCTGTGAAGGTATGCGTAGCGTACTTTACTTTGTCCTCTTCAGTACACTTACTTATGGCAAACACCGATTCGACCTTCTCGGTCCACCGTTTCAATCCGATCGGTCCTTCGGTTCCATCAAATTCCAAAGGTTTGCAGGCAGTGAATTCTTTGTAGGTGCATCCTACACGATTTCCTGTACTGTTAGATCCAAGGTTATTGTTGGTATGTAGCGCAGCCTGTACTGCGGCTATGTTTGAAGCTAGAAAAGTACGGAATTCCTCTTCATTCATATTCACGGTGTGTCGAGTAGTCGGTGCCATTTCCTTCAAAATAGTTAAATGGAACAAGTTAATCATACAGAATATTAAGAGTAGTTAATAGTATTTCGTAGCATAATATGAACTCATTTATAAAAGCTTTTTCTTCATATTAGCGTTTTATAAGTTTAAATTCGGGTAGTACCTACCCGTTAAGTTCATACTTAGTAGCTAATATACAATTCAACTACTACAATTCTATATGAAAAACTGATTATAATAATATTTCGCGTTCAAACTTTTATACAATATTTTACAAACTTACAATACCGCTTATTTTACATAAAGCATGAAATATAGCACACAATAACTTTGATACAAGATAGTTGTGAAGATAATTCTAGCTAGTACACAAGTCGTTCAGCAAAGGCAATAAAGACACGTAATTCATACGTCCAGAAACAAGTCATGCATTCTGGTTTTACTAGGACTACTTCCCATCCTTGGTCTTGTGCAACATAACCGTTATGGCCATTGATAAGACAGCGTGTTGTAACGTCGTTAAAGGGACGAGGGTTACGTAATGTCCAACAGTCCCGTAATAATCTAAAAACCTCATTTCTTACCCCAATTACCGACTCCGTCACTTGTGGAAACGTTTTGTTTAATAGTTGTAGCCCGATGTTCTTGTTCTCACTTTGGTGAGAAGCGAACATTACTAATCCGTAAGCATAACATGCTTCTTTATGTTGCATGTTAGCCGCTTTTTCTAAATCACGAAGTCCAATATTCGGATATATTGAGTCAAAATAATTTCTTAACCCGTTGCGTAAAATAGCATTTGGGTTCCCCGCAATATATGCGTCAAAGTAAACACATCGTAACTTATGGGTTTCCCAATGTGATATCCCCCATCTTTCAAACGAAAGTCTCTTATAAACCAAGACATTCTTGGAACGTTCTTCGAATGTCTTACAAACTGATCTCGCCTTAAATAGTTGTGCCGAGGAATTCTGACCGACTCTAGACAAGATTTCATCAATCATGTCTCCGGGTAGGTCTCTTAAAATATTGGGTTGTCTATCCATTTTGTGTTTTTATACTGTAAAATAGACAAGAGTTAGATTCATAAAAAAAAATACTTATTAATACAAGCAATTTTTACATATATCATAAAGCATAAGCACACTATATTACATATATTACACCACACGAATACAACTATCTTATTCTGACTCGCTTGTTTCTTCTTCTTCGGTTTTAGTTCGTTTTGCCAAGTTTCTAGGGATATATGATGTTCCCCTAATACGAGCCGTCGTGATCCACATTGGTTTAGAAAAACCTGGTGGTTTAGAGGTTCCCGGGTCATTGTTACAACTTAAGGACTTCGGGGGTTGACGATACATATAAAGTTCATCGGGGTTGGAATTAGATTTCTCTATTTTTATGCCCTTTCCCTTATTATTTTCTTTTGCCTTTTTAAATTCAGTTGGGGTAATTTCTATAACATCATCGGAATTCTCGTCGGAATCCGATTCATCGGAGAATTGGTAATCCTCCCAATATTTTGCTTCCTTGGCGGAAACACCATTGACCATAATTAACCTTGGTCGGTTGGTTGAGGATTTTCTTTTACTTAACCGTTTTATTATTTCCCCCACCGGTTCTATATCTTCATCCGGTTCCGATTCTTCTTCCGGTTCCGACTCTTCTTCCGGTTCCTCTTCGGGAACTTGTGAATCAGTCCACGAATCATTCCAATTTACATTTGACTCTTCATTATTATTAGGTGAGTCAATGGGACTTGTTCTAGAGGTAGACATCTATCACATAATATCAAACGCGTTAAGAGATTAATATATCACATAATATTCACATGTTAAAAATATATAGTTTTCAACAAAATTTGTTAAGCAATCATTTTTCAAGTAAACACGGTCGAAGTCCAGACTCACTAATGCATCCTAACAAACTCGATAAGACACACTAATGCAAAATTCTGGTTCTCTAAGACCAACGCTCGGATACCAACTGAAATGTCCCGTTCTTATTGATTAAAAACGTTCCATATTAATTGATTTCGTTGCGAGGTTTTGACCTCTATATGAGACATTTTTCAAAGACTGTATTCATTTTTAAAATAAACCATAACCTTTATTTCATAGATAAAGGTTTTAAAAAGCTTTACGTAGATTATCAAATAATGATAATCTAAAATATCCTGTTTACACACGACCATTACATAATGGTTTACAATACAAATATGTTACAACAAAATAAGTTTCTTGAATGCAGTTTTTACACAATATCATACAAGCATGGACTCCAAATCTCGTCCTTATTTAAGTATGCGACAGCGGAAGCTCTTAATAATCACCTGAGAATAAACATGCTTAAAACGTCAACAAAATTGTTGGTGAGTTATAGGTTTAACCTATATATATCAAATCATAATAATAGACCACAAGATTTCATATTTCAATACACATCCCATACATAGAGATAAAAATCATTCATATGGTGAACACCTGGTAACCGACATTAACAAGATGCATATATAAGAATATCCCCATCATTCCGGGACACCATTCGGATATGATATAAATTTCGAAGTACTAAAGCATCCGGTACTTTGGATGGGGTTTGTTAGGCCCAATAGATCTATCTTTAGGATTCGCGTCAATTAGGGTGTCTGTTCCCTAATTCTTAGATTACCAGACTTAATAAAAAGGGGCATATTCGATTTCGATAATTCAACCATAGAATGTAGTTTCACGTACTTGTGTCTATTTTGTAAATCATTTATAAAACCTGCATGTATTCTCATCCCAAAAATATTAGATTTTAAAAGTGGGACTATAACTCACTTTCACAGATTTTTACTTCGTCGGGAAGTAAGACTTGGCCACTGGTTGATTCACGAACCTATAACAATATATACATATATATCAAAGTATGTTCAAAATATATTTACAACACTTTTAATATATTTTGATGTTTTAAGTTTATTAAGTCAGCTGTCCTCGTTAGTAACCTACAACTAGTTGTCCACAGTTAGATGTACAGAAATAAATCGATAAATATAATCTTGAATCAATCCACGACCCAGTGTATACGTATCTCAGTATTGATCACAACTCAAACTATATATATTTTGGAATCAACCTCAACCCTGTATAGCTAACTCCAACATTCACATATAGAGTGTCTATGGTTGTTCCGAAATATATATAGATGTGTCGACATGATAGGTCGAAACATTGTATACGTGTCTATGGTATCTCAAGATTACATAATATACAATACAAGTTGATTAAGTTATGGTTGGAATAGATTTGTTACCAATTTTCACGTAGCTAAAATGAGAAAAATTATCCAATCTTGTTTTACCCATAACTTCTTCATTTTAAATCCGTTTTGAGTGAATCAAATTGATATGGTTTCATATTGAACTCTATTTTATGAATCTAAACAGAAAAGTATAGGTTTATAGTCGGAAAAATAAGTTACAAGTCATTTTTGTAAAGGTAGTCATTTCAGTCGAAAGAACGACGTCTAGATGACCATTTTAGAAAACATACTTCCACTTTGAGTTTAATCATAATTTTTGGATATAGTTTCATGTTCATAATAAAAATCATTTTCTCAGAATAATAACTTTTAAATCAAAGTTTATCATAGTTTTTAATTAACTAACCCAAAACAGCCCGCGGTGTTACTACGACGGCGTAAATCCGGTTTTACGGTGTTTTTCGTGTTTCCAGGTTTTAAATCATTAAGTTAGCATATCATATAGATATAGAAAATGTGTTTAGTTGATTTTAAAAGTCAAGTTAGAAGGATTAACTTTTGTTTGCGAACAAGTTTAGAATTAACTAAACTATGTTCTAGTGATTACAAGTTTAAACCTTCGAATAAGATAGCTTTATATGTATGAATCGAATGATGTTATGAACATCATTACTACCTTAAGTTTCCTGGATAAACCTACTGGAAAAGTGAAAAATGGATCTAGCTTCAACGGATCCTTGGATGGCTCGAAGTTCTTGAAGCAGAATCATGACACGAAAACAAGTTCAAGTAAGATCATCACTTGAAATAAGATTGTTATAGTTATAGAAATTGAACCAAAGTTTGAATATGATTATTACCTTGTATTAGAATGATAACCTACTGTAAGAAACAAAGATTTCTTGAGGTTGGATGATCACCTTACAAGATTGGAAGTGAGCTAGCAAACTTGAAAGTATTCTTGATTTTATGAAACTAGAACTTTTGGAATTTATGAAGAACACTTAGAACTTGAAGATAGAACTTGAGAGAGATCAATTAGATGAAGAAAATTGAAGAATGAAAGTGTTTGTAGGTGTTTTTGGTCGTTGGTGTATGGATTAGATATAAAGGATATGTAATTTTGTTTTCATGTAAATAAGTCATGAATGATTACTCATATTTTTGTAATTTTATGAGATATTTCATGCTAGTTGCCAAATGATGGTTCCCACATGTGTTAGGTGACTCACATGGGCTGCTAAGAGCTGATCATTGGAGTGTATATACCAATAGTACATACATCTAAAAGCTGTGTATTGTATGAGTACGAATACGGGTGCATACGAGTAGAATTGTTGATGAAACTGAACGAGGATGTAATTGTAAGCATTTTTGTTAAGTAGAAGTATTTTGATAAGTGTATTGAAGTCTTTCAAAAGTGTATAAATACATATTAAAACACTACATGTATATACATTTTAACTGAGTCGTTAAGTCATCGTTAGTCGTTACATGTAAGTGTTGTTTTGAAACCTTTAGGTTAACGATCTTGTTAAATGTTGTTAACCCAATGTTTATAATATCAAATGAGATTTTAAATTATTATATTATCATGATATTATCATGTATGAATATCTCTTAATATGATATATATACATTAAATGTCTTTACAACGATAATCGTTACATATATGTCTCGTTTAAAAATCATTAAGTTAGTAGTCTTGTTTTTACATATGTAGTTCATTGTTAATATACTTTATAATATGTTTTCTTATCATAGTATCATGTTAACTATATATATATATCCATTTATATGTCATCATATAGTTTTTACAAGTTTTAACGTTCGTGAATCACCGATCAACTTGGGTGGTCAATTGTCTATATGAAACATATTTCAATTAATCAAGTCTTAACAAGTTTGATTGCTTAACATGTTGGAAACATTTAATCATGTAAATATCAATCTCAATTAATATATATAAACATGGAAAAGTTCGGGTCACTACATATATGTGTTAATATATATACTTGATATAGGTTCGTGAATCCGAGGTCAACTCTGCACTTGTTCAGTGCCGCTCATATGCATAATTACTACAAACTATCGTATCGTATCGTGAGTTTTCATAGTTCCCTTTTTATATATTTTTGGGCTGAGAATACATGCGCAACTTTTATAACTGTTTTATACGTTAGATACAAGTACCAACTATTAAACTGTGATATATCTGGCTATGTCCTGCAAGTCCCCACTGCGATATTTTTAATTGGTTCTACATAATGCATTCTTAATTACTGGGGGCAGGCCTATCGGGAGTAACGTCCCCGATACATTTGACCAAGTCATTGTATTACTTAATAATGATTCAAACCGACAAGGACAGTACAACTTGTCACGGAGCAAACTTCGAAACTGTTTAGTCTAAATATCACAAACTTGGCACTACTTTTAGATCTCTGTGAGATCTACTTTTGTAAATAAAAATCTTGTGGTCTATTCTATTACTGAAATCATTATTTATGACAAACCTATGAACTCACTCAACCTCGTGTTGACTTTTTAAGCATGTTTATTCTCAGGTACTTAAATATTGTTTCCGCTGATTATATGCTGCTTTGAATGATGATTGCTTGCCATGATTGGAGTCTTCATGCATTACTTATCGATTTATTTAAAAACATTTAATACTCTAAATACAATGTAATCTATTTATCTTCCGCTACAAAACTCAATAAAACGTCTCATATAGAGTTGTTCTCGTTTATACAACTGTGATTTGATATAATTAGTCACAAATACCCAGGCCCTATTTGGGGGTGTGACAAGTTTGATCCTCATGGCGACCAGGCCATATTTCTTAGTTATTCCTCGAACAAAGTTGTTTATCGTGTCTATCATAAACGAACAAAGACGATTAAGGAAAGCATGAATGTCAAATTTGATGAATTTTTGAGAATGGCTTTTGAACAATTCTGTTTAAAACCCGATCCTAACCTGGCTACTACTTCTTCTGCGCATAATTCAATTTTCTTGAAGAAGGGTGTTCCGACGGTTACAACAGAGGAACTGGATATCTTGTTTGATAGTCTTTATGCTCCTCAACAGAATTCAAATGTTCAAGCCGTACTGGTTACGCCATCATAGTCAACTACTGTGGAGACTCAACCAAGTCTCTTTGATGAAGATTCAACACCAACTGATTAACCTGTTGCTTCCTCATCCTCCTTCCCACCTCCTACTGCTGATAATCTTGAACCAATTCAAGATTCATTCGTTGATACTACTCCAGTTGTTTCTCCAGATACTCAAATGAATCCATTAGAAAGTGTTACATCAGCACAAGCAGACCAAGGCTCAACATCAACAACGATTGATGTTTCAATGGATACCACTGATGTACAACCTCTTCCACATCACAACCGATGGATTAAAGTCATCCAATTGATCTTATCATTGGTGATGCATATGCTCCAGTTTCAACTCGAAGGGCTACTCGGAATATATGTCTGTATATTACCTTTCTTAGTGAGATTGAACCAACAACGGTTGTTAATCATTCATCAATATTCAGATGAATAATAAATTAATCATTCATCACGATTATTATCATTCATCATCAATTTTTTAACGATTTTGTTATTAATTTTTTCTAATGTTTATGCTTTTTTCAATCTGCATATTAAGATACCCTAAAAAGATAATTTTTTTAATAAAATTTTTTTGAAATTTTGCTTATCTATTGTTAGCCATTTTTAATATATATATATATATATATATATATATATATATATATATATATATATATATATATATATATACATACATATATATATATATATATGTATATATACATATATATATATATATATATATATATATATGTATGTATATATATATATATATATATATATATATATACAACAACAACAACAACAAAACCCAATTCCGCATATGTGAGGTATGAGGGATGTGAGATGTATACAATTCTTCCTCTATTATAGAATAAAGACAAGTCATTTCTCCACACGAAGTGAAACACTCCCAAAAGTAGAGAAAGTCATCTCTCTCAATGTTCTATTGATAGAGAGATTGCTTCCAAAAGGACCTCCGGCCTATAAGTAAGAAAAATTTTGTAAAATAAAAATAAAATAAAATAAAATAAAAAATGTGACGTCATGTAAATGGTAGAATCTAATTTCTATGGTTTTAAATCCTGCCTGGATTCAATTTAGGCTCTAAGCGACAGTAAAGTCACCAATAAATCGACGCTTTTTGTTTACTCGATTAATAGAGCCATTATATATATATATATATATATATATATATATATATATATATATATATATATATATATATATATATATATATATATGAACTTGTAGTCTTTTAAAGATAAACATCTATTAAAATAACATTCAAATATAATTACTATTGAAAAATAATCGGGACCCCATTACGTTTCTGGAATCGCCATTGACCATGGCCTAAATAGGTAAGAATGATACATTTAAAATATAAGTTATTTATTCTAGAAAACTACAATTTTTAGGACTGGACCGATCTATGATTGTTTCGTCAAGCGTCTTCAGGGGATTTCTAGAAGAATGTTATAGACACGGCTTTATTTTCAGTTTCGCCTTTAACTATTTCCTTCTTGACGCTATAGAGGGAGGGTGAAGGTTTTTGGTGAAATGTCTCGTTCATATCGATTATAAACGTTTCATATTAATTGATTTCGTCGCGAGGTTTGACCCCTATTGAAATGTCCCGTTCATATTGATTATAAACGTTCCATATTAATTGATTTCGTTGCGAGGTTTTGACCTCTATATGAGACGTTTTTCAAAGACTGTATTCATTTTTAAAACAACCATAACCTTTATTTTATCAATAAAGGTTTTAAAAACATTACGTAGATTATCAAATAATGATAATCTAAAATATACTGTTTACACATGACCATTACATAATGGTTTACAATAGAAATAAATTACATCGACATATGTTTCTTGAATGCAGTTTTTACACAATATCATACAAACATGGACTCCAAATCTTATCCTTATTTTAGTATGCAACAGCGGAAGCTCTTAGTATTCACCTGAGAATAAACATGCTTAAAACTTTAACAAAAATGTTGGTGAGTTATAGGTTTAACCTATATATATCATGTAGCGACCCGACCAAAAACGTCATTGACAGCGTCGCTAACTGAGGTCCCGTTACGTGGTCGTAGTCAATATAAGAGACTCGTTTGACCAAAATTATGTCGCATTCATTTGAAATGTACAAAACTTGCAAGGTTTAGTTTACCAAACGGATCGACAATATGTTTAAGTTTACAAAAGTTATAAAGTATGAATGAAATAACTCGCGACATAATTAGTTTAAAATCCCGGTTGCTATAAATAGCGTAAGTATGTAGACAAAAGTTTGAATCCAAAAGTGCTATCCCTAGCGTATGCATGCATGGTTGACTCCAATAAAGTAATCAAAGAGAGCGGAAGCATGTAACAAGTAACCAAGTATGAACCTGAGAAAACAAATAGAAAACTGTCAACGAAAACGTTGGTGAAATCATAGGTTTAAGTAAGTAAGTGAGTAAAAGTAAGTCGAACCACAAGATTTCCAACATTGATAAAATAGTAATACATTCTAAAAGTTAATATTCGCGAGCACCCAATTATCAAGGCTTAACGTTTCCTTCCATAGAACCCCATCACAATAGTGTTAGAACATACAATGTTTCTCGAAAATATATTTCACCCGTAGACGATAGCGAACCGTCCGAAGTGAGGGTTTGTCAAACCCATATGGCCATACAACATAAGTTCACGCCTACACTTACACCCTGCAAGTGTAACTAATGATAATTGAATTGAGGATTTTGTTCTAAACTCGTATGTAGAATGTTTGTTTTCATGTACTTGTGTTCACTCAGTTAAAAGAAACGTTTATGTTTTCTCATCCCAAATATAAGTTCAAAAGAGTAAAAGTGGGACTATGATCTCACCTAGAGTGCACGAGTATAAAAGTACTTCACAAAGTAAACGTATGCATGATTGTTGCTTAGCCTTGACCTAAACAAGTAAGTTATATCAATTAACCGGTTACGACACAAGGTCGGGAGAAATGTGTTCAATTAGTCCTATGGCTCGTTACGACTCGATTATATAGCATGTGAATCACGTTGTCAAGTTTCATGCAAGAAACAAGTATAAAAGAAGATTAGAAGGATTGCATAAGTGTTTGGTTAAGTTTGACTAAAAGTCAAAATTTAGTCAAAGTCAACGAAAAGGTCAACGTGTTCGGGTCGGGTCTCGGACAATTTTGCTAAGCTTAGAATCCATATATAAGCATGTTGGCTAAGTTTCATGTCAATCGGAGTTGCGTAGCATAGTTAGATTTTTACGAAAATTGGAAATTTTGGACAGCCGTATTTCCACGCTTTAAGCCGCGCCGTGGCTAGAGGAGCCGCGCCGCGGCTTAACACTAGAAAAAAATGCTGGGCAGTTTTAAGTGTAGGCTCGAACCAAACTTCAAACAAACGTAACTTTTGACTCGTTAACATTCAAAATACGTATCTTATATCATTGGAAAGGTAATTTAAAGAGGAACACAACTAAACACATTTCATGAATCAAATCCATCATTAACAACAATGAAAACCTCATCAAATGTTCATTAAACGCTCAAAATCAAAGTTTCGAGTTCACAAAACGCATTTCTTGACTCGGGAAACCAATTTACACATACGATACGCCTTTTTGAAGGTAATGAAACATACAATACAACTAATCACTAACTAATAACATTTTATGGCATTCAAAGCATCAAAAGTTCATTTTAAGTCTATCAACCCTAACCAAAATTCACAAAAATCAATAATCATGTTCTTGAAGTTTTCTTAATCAACCTACACATCAAAATGAAGCTAGTGATACTAGTAACATAATTAAAACATGAACTTTAACCATTTAACAACATTCAATCACCCAAAACACAAGGTTAAGCAAACCCATTTCAAATGTTTAAACTAGTTACTCAAAACAACAAATCGAGCAAACAAAACATATATTCATGTTATACACGAGCCATAGACACTAACTAACATCATTTCAAGTATATAAAATGAATTTAGAGAAATCTAGTATTTTATAAATGTTACCCAAATGTGATGAAATTGGTACCAAAATGTAGAGGATGAAGAGAGGATTCCAAATATGTAATTTGTTTTGATGTTTGCTTCTTGATTCGGATTTAGATGATGATTTAGTGAAATGGGTGTTTTCAGTTCAAAGATGGAAGAGAGAAAAGAAGGTAGGAGGAGAAGTGAGAACGAATGGATGAGGATGGTGGGAGGTGGTTGACTTAGTCAACCACTAGTTACCATTTTGCTCACTTAACAACATTAGTCCCTCGAGTTTGAAAGCGGGTGCGTGAATTAACCAAACGAATATTTTAAAAACGCTCGAGTAAACGAGTGATGTTATAATTAAATAATGGGGATATTATGAACGTTAGTCAACGGAAACTACGAATTTAAATAATGAAAGATATTATTTAAAAAAAAAGACAGTGTTAAAATAAATTTAACGGAAAAATGTGGGATGTTACATTACCCACACCTTAAAAGAAATTTCATCCCGAAATTTAGTTGGAAGTAGTAGTTGTTGATTCTTCCTCGAGATCTTGCGTTGCCAATTCTATGAATAGTTGAAGGCACTCCCTTGGGCATTTCAACGAACTTTGACGGTCGGGATTTTACGTTGTATTGGAGTTTGGTTTCACGATTCATAGTTTCAACCGGTCCTCCTAGGGAATGAAGTTTATCGTCATTAGTAAGCTCATCTAAAAGGAATAACAAGTTCTTGTTTCGCAAGACACGTCTTTAAGTTGATACATAGAATGTAGGATGAACGAAGACTCAAATGAGTCAGAAATTCTAAACGGCAAGCAACGGGTCCAAAACGCTCCAAGATTTTAAAAGGATCAAAATATCACGGATTTAGCTTTATACATTTCCTGAAATGGATTACACCTTTCCAAGGTGCGGCTTTTAACGTTACACGGTTACCCACTTGGAATCCAAAATGTTTACGTCTAACATCGGCATAGATCCCTTGGCGACTATGGGCAGTCTCGAGACTTTCTAGGATTTGAATAATTTTCTCGGTCGTTCCTGAATAAACTCGGGCCCGATAAATTGATCATTGTTTATGTGGTTCGACAAAGGAGAATGACGTTTCCGGTCATATAAGATTTCAAAAGGTGTGACGTTAAGACTCGAATGATAACCCTCATTGTAAGGGGAATCGTCTAAAGGATAAAAATACAAGTTAGTGGTATGTTTTCCCAAGGTTGGAATCATGTGTTTGTTGGGTCCGTCGGGTTATGGATGATATGCGGTACTCATGTCTAAACGTGGTCCCGAGGCTTTTTGTAAGGCACTCCGAAATCTAGAAGTGAAACGAGAATCTCGATCTGAAACGAGGTACATTTCTGTAAGGTATGTTTGAACAAGTCCGTTAGGACTCGAAAACGTTAGTTAGAACAAATTTCTCAAGAAATTCGCGTCGCGAAAGATTTATCGGTTTCCAAAAACGTTCGTCGGGACTATTCCCCCTCGAGGAGAATACTAGTATAACGTGGAGAGTCTCTCTCTCCATTGAGAGTTTAGAATAAAAGATTTCCTGAACTGGAATTATGAGGGTGATGCAAGAGAAGTTTCCGCCCCGATGTAAGCATAACGAGTAAATTGTAGTTAATCAATAAGACTGTTCGAGGACGAGATAGTATACACGTGTAATATATGGTTGAAGTCGAAAGAATTCGTCATTCATTCGGAAGAATAAATATAGTTCGACAATAATCGAAGGTGTGTCCCCGGTATGGTTGTTGTCAGTACTTTTAGAGTTTTCAGATGTCCAAAATGTAGTGACCCGAACTTTTCCATGTTTATATATATTAATTGAGATTGATATTTACATGATTAAATGTTTCCAACATGTTAAGCAATCAAACTAGTTAAGACTTGATTAATTGAAATATGTTTCATATAGACAATTGACCACCCAAGTTGACCGGCGATTCACGAACGTTAAAACTTGTAAAAACGACATGACGATATATATATGGATATACATATGGTTAACATGAGATTATAATAAGTAAGTATCTCCATAAGTATATTAACAATGAGTTATATACATATAAACAAGACTACTAACTTAAGGATTTCGAAACGAGACATATATGTAACGATTATCGTTGTAACGACATTTAAATGTATATATATATATCATATTAAGATATATTAATATATCATAATATCATGATAATATAATAATTTAACATCTCATTAGATATAATAAAAATGGGTTAACAACATTAATTGAGATCGTTAACTTAAAGGTTTCAAAACAACACTTACATGTAACGACTAACGATGACTTAACGACTCAGTTAAAATGTATATACATGTAGTGTATTTAGATGTATTAAAATACTTTTGGAAGACTTCAAGACATATATCAAAACACTCATACTTAACGAAAATGGTTACAGTTACTTTCCCATTTTTTTATTTCATCAAGAATTCTAGTCGTATTCTTACCCGTATTATACACAGCTTCAAAACGTACTTACTATGGGTATATACCAATAGGAACTAGCATGAGATTCCACTCTTGATTATGTCATGCATGACTAATCAATTTTAACTTCTACCATGAGCTAGTCAACTAACTAGAACTCCTTTTAACCCCACTCACCACTCACCAATTACCACTCATCATTCACTCTATTTCACTTCCAATTCTCTTTCTAATTCTCTCTCAACACACCCACACTATTATGAACGTATTTTTCCAGTAGTTAATCATCATCTTCATCAAAAATCACTTCAATAATCAAGCTATAATCATCATAGGAAGAAAACTTCAAGAACACTTCAAGAACACTTCAAAAATCCCTTCAAGTTTACTAATTTACTTCCAAGCTTTCTAATCCATTCCAAGTAATCATCTAAGATCAAGAAACCTTTGTTATATACAGTAGGTTATCTTTCTTATTCAAGGTAATATTCATATTCAAACTTTGATTCAATTTCTATAACTATAAACTATCTTAATTCGAGTAAAAATCTTACTTGAACTTGTTTTTGTGTCATGATCCTACTTCAAGAACTTTCAAGCCATCCAAGATCCTTTGAAGCTAGATCATTTCTTGTCACTTCCAGTAGGTTTACCTACTAAACTTGAGGTAGTAATGATGTTCATAACATCATTCGATTCATATATATAAAACTATCTTATTCGAAGGTTTAAACTCGTAATTACTAGAACATAGTTTAGTTAATTCTAAACTTGTTCGCAAACAAAAGTTAATCCTTCTAACTTGACTTTTAAAATTAACTAAACACATTTTCTATATCTATATGATATGCTAACTTAATAATTTAAAACCTGGAAACACGAAAAACACCGTAAAACCGGATTTACGCCGTCGTAGTAACACCGCGGGCTGTTTTGGGTTAGTTAATTAAAAACTATGATAAACTTTGATTTAAAAGTTGTGATTCTGAGAAAATGATTTTTATTATGAACATGAAACTATATCCAAAAATTATGGTTAAACTCAAAATGGAAGTATGTTTTCTAAAATGGTCATCTAGACGTCGTTCTTTTGACTGAAATGACTACCTTTACAAAAATGACTTGTAACTTATTTTTCTGACTATAAACCTATACTTTTATGTTTAGATTCATAAAATAGAGTTCAATATGAAACCATAGCAATTTGATTCACTCAAAACGGATTTCAAATGAAGAAGTTATGGGTAAAACAAGATTGGATAATTTTTCTCATTTTAGCTACGTGAAAATTGGTAACAAACCTATTCCAACCATAACTTAATCAACTTGTATTGTATATTATGTAATCTTGAGATACCATAGACACGTATACAATGTTTCGACCTATCATGTCGACACATCTATATATATTTCGTAACAACCATAGACACTCTATATGTGAATGTTGGAGTTAGCTATACAGGGTTGAGGTTGATTCCAAAATATATATAGTTTGAGTTGTGATCAATACTGAGATACGTATACACTGGGTCGTGGATTGATTCAAGATAATATTTATCGATTTATTTCTGTACATCTAACTGTGGACAACTAGTTGTAGGTTACTAACGAGAACAGCTGACTTAATAAACTTAAAACATCAAAATATATTAAAAGTGTTGTAAATATATTTTGAACATACTTTGATATATATGTATATATTGTTATAGGTTCGTGAATCATCCAGTGGCCAAGTCTTACTTCCCGACGAAGTAAAAATCTGTGAAAGTGAGTTATAGTCCCACTTTTAAAAATCTAATATTTTTGGGATGAGAATACATGCAGGTTTTATAAATGATTTACAAAATAGACACAAGTACGTGAAACTACATTCTATGGTTGAATTATCGAAATCGAATATGCCCCTTTTTATTAAGTCTGGTAATCTAAGAATTAGGGAACAGACACCCTAATTGACGCGAATCCTAAAGATAGATCTATTGGGCCTAACAAACCCCATCCAAAGTACCGGATGCTTTAGTACTTCGAAATTTATATCATATCCGAAGGGTGTCCCGGAATGATGGGGATATTCTTATATATGCATCTTGTTAATGTCGGTTACCAGGTGTTCACCATATGAATGATTTTTATCTCTATGTATGGGATGTGTATTGAAATATGAAATCTTGTGGTCTATTGTTACGATTTGATATATATAGGTTAAACCTATAACTCACCAACATTTTTGTTGACGTTTAAAGCATGTTTATTCTCAGGTGAATATTAAGAGCTTCCGCTGTTGCATACTAAAATAAGGACAAGATTTGGAGTCCATGTTTGTATGATATTGTGTAAAAACTGCATTCAAGAAACTGATTTCGATGTAACATATTTGTATTGTAAACCATTATGTAATGGTCGTGTGTAAACAGGATATTTTAGATTATCATTATTTGATAATCTATGTAAAGCTTTTTAAACCTTTATTTATGAAATAAAGGTTATGGTTTGTTTTAAAAATGAATGCAGTCTTTGAAAAACGTCTCATATAGAGGTCAAAACCTCGCAACGAAATCAATTAATATGGACGTTTTTAATCAATAAGAACGGGACATTTCACAAACATGAAAAGATGAAGTCATGTACATGGCACATGGTGGTGATTAGGTTGATCGAGTCCAATCACCATCACGAGTCATTAGAACTTTGGTATGACTTACCGTAATATAACCACGTTGATCAAGTGTCGTTATATTACGCTAACTCATACCTCCATTCCCACATCACTCCATAGATTCAAGTTCGTGTAATCGTGAAAATTTAAAATGAACAAAGTGTAACGACGTCTCTAACGTGACTCGTATTGAATCGAAAGAATTAGTGCAACTCTAAAGAAGCGTTCCCCGAGGGAAGTGTATAAATGATTATTCACGTCAATGCGGTTCAAGTCAAAAAAATAATGTATTCCGGTACGAGAAGTGTAACGAATCATGATAACGAATAGTACGCAACCGTAGTGATAATTAGTGATGACGATACTCTAGGTGAGTAGTGGTGGTAATAACAAGAAGTGGTAGATAGTAATGAACACCGGTGCGACACCGATAGTAAGTTAAAATGATGGCGAATAACAATCTGGGAGACAGAGTTCCCGAACAAGTGTGACTAATTTGTCATCCTTACGCGTACGAATCTCGAATTTACATGTGTTATCAGAAAGTGGTAGAGTACGGATTCGTATGATGAAGGTTGGGTACCATTAAAAACTTTTCCTAAGAATGATTCAAGTATAATGCACAAGTAGTCAAGTAAGTGCTATCTATAGCAAATGTATGTCAGAATGCAATGGCTAACTATCCGGTTGTAGTCTAGATTCACTAATGCGTCCTAACGACTCTGTTAGACACACTAATGCACATCCTAGATCCCTACAACCAACGCTCTGATACCATCTGTAGTGACCCGACCAAAAATGTCATTGACGGTGTCGCTAACTGAGGTCCCGTTACGTGGTCGTAGTCCCTATAAGAGACTCGTTTGACCAAAATTATGTCGCATTCATTTGAAATGTACAAAACTTGCAAGGTTTAGTTTACCAAACGGATCGACAATATGTTTAAGTTTACAAAAGTTATAAAGCATGAATGAAATAACTCGCGACATAATTAGTTTAAAATCCCAGTTGCTATAAATAGCGTAAGTATGTAGACAAAAGTTTGAATTCAAAAGTGCTATCCCTAGCGTATGCATGCATGGTTGACTCCAATCAAGTAATCAAAGAGAGCGGAAGCATGTAACAAGTAACCAAGTATGAACCTGAGAAAACATATAGAAAACTGTCAATGAAAACGTTGGTAAAATCATAGGTTTAAGTAAGTAAGTGAGTAAAAGTAAGTCGAACCACAAGATTTGCAACATTGATAAAATAGTAATACATTCTAAAAGTTAATATTCGCGAGCACCCAATTATCAAGGCTTAACGTTTCCGTTCATAGAACCCCATCACAATAGTGTTAGAACATACACTGTTTCTCGAAAGTATATTTCACCCGTAGACGGTAGCGAACCGTCCGAAGTGAGGGTTTTTCAAACCCATATGGCCATACAACATAAGTTCACGCCTACACTTACACCCTGCAAGTGTAACTAATGATAATCGAATTGAGGATTTTGTTCTAAACTCGTATGTAGAATGTTTGTTTTCATGTACTTGTGTTCACTTAGTTAAAAGAAACGTTTATGTTTTCTCATCCCAAATATAAGTTCAAAAGAGTAAAAGTGGGACTATGATCTCACCTCGAGTGCACGAGTATAAAAGTACTTCACAAAGTAAACGTATGCATGATTGTTGCTTAGCCTTGACCTAAACAAGTAAGTTGTATCAATTAACCGGTTACGACACAAGGTCGGGAGAAATGTGTTCAATTAGTCCTATGGCTCGTTACGACTCGATTATATAGCATGTAAATCACGTTGTCAAGTTTCATGCAAGAAACAAGTATAAAAGAAGATTAGAAGGATTGCATAAGTGTTTGGTTAAGTTTGACTAAAAGTCAAACTTTAGTCAAAGTCAACGAAAAAGTCAACGTGTTCGGGTCGGGTCTCGGACAATTTTTCTAAGCTTAGAATCCATATATAAGCATGTTGGCCAAGTTTCATGTCAATCGGAGTTGCGTAGCATAGTTAAATTTTTACGAAAATTGGAAATTTTGGACAGCCGTATTTCTACGCTTTAAGCCGCGCCGTGGCTAGAGGATCCGCGCCGCGGCTTAACACTAGAAAAAAATGCTGGGCAGTTTTAAGTGTAGGCTCGAACCAAACTTCAAACAAACGTAACTTTTGACTCGTTAACATTCAAAACACGTATCTTATATCATTGGAAAGGTAATTTAAAAAGGAACACAACTAAACACATTTCATGAATCAAATCCATCTTTAACAACAATGAAAACCTCATCAAATGTTCATTAAACGTTCAAAATCAAAGTTTCGAGTTCACAAAACGCATTTCTTGACTCGGGAAACCAATTTACACATACGATACGCCGTTTTGAAGGTAATGAAACATACAATACAACTAATCACTAACTAATAACATTTCATGGCATTCAAAGCATCAAAAGTTCATTTTAAGTCTATCAACCCTAACCAAAATTCACAAAAATCAATAATCATGTTCTTGAAGTTTTCTTAATCAACCTACACATCAAAATGAAGCTAGTGATACTAGTAACACAATTAAAACATGAACTTTAACCATTTAACAACATTCAATCACCCAAAACACAAGGTTAAGGAAACCCATTTCAAATGTTTAAACTAGTTACTGAGAACAACAAATCGAGCAAACAAAACATATATTCATGTTATACACCAGCCATGGACACTAACTAACATCATTTCAAGTATATAAAACGAATTTAGAGAAATCTATTATTTTAGAAATGTTACCCAAATGTGATAAAATTGGTACCAAAATGCAGAGGATGAAGTGAGGATTCCAAATATGTAATTTGTTTTGATGTTTGCTTCTTGATTCGGATTTAGATGATGATTTAGTGAAATGGGTGTTTTGAGTTCAAAGATGGAAGAGAGAAAAGAAGGTAGGAGGAGAAGTGAGAATGAATGGATGAGGATGGTGGGAGGTGGTTGACTTAGTCAACCACTAGTTACCATTTTGCTTACTTAACAACATTAGTCCCTCGAGTTTGAAAATGGGTGCGTGAATTAACCAAACGAATATTTTAAAAACGCTCGAGTAAACGAGTGATGTTATAATTAAATAACGGGGATATTATGAACGTTAGTCAAAGGAAACTACGAATTTAAATAATGAAAGATATTATTTAAAAAAAAAAGACAGTGTTAAAATAAATTTAACGGAAAAATGCGGGATGTTACATATCAAATCGAAACAATAGACCACCAGATTTCATATTTCAATACACATCCCATACATAGATATAAAAATCATTCATATGGTGAACACCTTGTAACCGACATTAACAAGATGCATATATAAGAATATCTCCATCATTCCGGGACACCCTTCGGATATGATATAAATTTCGAAGTACTAAAGCATCCGGTACTTTGGATGGGGTTTGTTAGGCCCAATAGATCTATCTTTAGGATTCGCGTCAATTAGGGTGTCTGTTCCCTAATTCTTAGATTACCAGACTTAAATAAAAAGGGGCATATTCGATTTCGATAATTCAACCATAGAATGTAGTTTCACGTACTTGTGTCTATTTTGTAAATTATTTATAAAACCTGCATGTATTCTCATCCCAAAAATATTAGATTTTAAAAGTGGGACTATAACTCACTTTCACAGATATTTCCTTCCTCGAAAATAAGACTTGGCCACGGATCGATTCACGAACCTATACAAATATGTACATATATATCAAAGTATGATCAAAATATAATTACAACCATTTTTATTATGTTTTAAAGATTTGAGTGTATTAAGTTAGCTGTCCTCGTTAGTAACCTACAACTAGTTGTCCATAGTTAGATGTACAGAAATAAATCGATATATATTATCTTGAATCAATCCACGACCCAGTGTATACACATCTCAGGCTAGATCACAACTCAAAGTATATATATTTTTGAAATCCACCTCAACCCTGTATAGCTAACTCCAACATTACTGCATATAGAGTGTCTATGGTTGTTCCAAATAATATATATACATGGGTCGATATGATATGTCAAAATATTTGTATACATGTCTATGGTATCCCAAGATTACATAATATATTAGAATACATGTATAATACAATATAAGTTAGCTAGGATATGATTTGTATAGATATGTTAAACATTTCCCGTAGCTAAAAAGATCAAAAATATCCAATCTTGTTTTACCCATAACTTCTTCATTTTAAATCCGTTTTGAGTGAATCCAAATTGCTATGGTTTCATATTGAACTCTAATTTAAGAATCCAAACAGAAAAAGTATAGGTTTATAGTCAAAAATTTAAGTTACATGTCAATTACTAAAGAGGTAGTCATTTCCGTTGAAAGAACGACATCTTGATGACCATTTTGAAAAACACACTTTCACTTTGAGTTTAACCAAGATTTTTAGATATAGTTTCATGTTCATATGAAAAATCATTTTCCCAGGAGAACAACTTTTAAATCAAAGTTTATCATAGTTTTTAATTATCCAAACCAAAACAGCCCCCGGTTTCACTACGGCGGCGTATATCCGATTTTATGGTGTTCATCGTGTTTCCAGGTTTTAAATCATTAAGTTAGCATATCATATAGATATAGAACATGTGTTTAGTTGATTTTCAAAAGTCAAGTTAGAAGGATTAACTTTTGTTTGCGAACAAGTTTAGAATTAACTAAACTATGTTCTAGTGATTACAAGTTTAAACCTTCGAATAAGATAGCTTTATATGTATGAATCGAATGATGTTATGAACATCATTACTACCTCAAGTTTTCTGGATAAAACTACTAGAAATAAGAAAAATGGATCTAGCTTCAAAGGATCCTTGGATGGCTTGAAAGTTCTTGAAGCAGAATCATGACACGAAAACAGTTCAAGTAAGATTTTCACTAGAAATAAGATTGTTATAGTTGTAGAAATTGAATCAAAGTTTGAATATGAATATTACCTTGAATTAGAAAGATAACCTACTGTAAATAACAAAGGTTCCTTGATCTTAGATGATTACTTGGAATGGATTAGAAAGCTTGGAAGTAGACTTGCAAACTTAGAAGTATTCTTGATTTTTATGAAACTATACTTATGGAATTTATGAAGAACACTTAGAACTTGAAGATGAAACTTGAGAGAGATCAATTAGATGAAGAAAATTGAAGAATGAAAGTGTTTGTAGATGTTTTTGGTCGTTGGTATATGGATTAGATATAAAGGATATGTAATTTTGTTTTCATGTAAATAAGTCATGAATGATTACTCATATTTTTGTAATTTTATGAGATATTTCATGCTAGTTGCCAAATGATGGTTCCCACATGTGTTAGGTGACTCATATGGGCTGCTAAGAGATGATAATTGGAGTGTATATACCAATAGTACATACATCTAAAAGCTGTGTATTGTACGAGTACGAATACGGGTGCATACGAGTAGAATTGTTGATGAAACTGAACGAGGATGTAATTGTAAGCATTTTTGTTAAGTAGAAGTATTTTGATAAGTGTATTGAAGTCTTTAAAAAGTGTATAAATACATATTAAAACACTACATGTATATACATTTTAATTGAGTCGTTAAGTCATCGTTAGTCGTTACAAGTAAATGTTGTTTTGAAACCTTTAGGTTAACGATCTTGTTAAATGTTGTTAACCCATTGTTTATTATATCAAATGAGATGTTAAATTGTTACATTATCATGATATTATGATATATAATATATCTTAGTATGATATATATATATATATATAGTTAAATGTCGTTACAACGATAATCGTTACATATATGTCTCGTTTCGAAATCATTAAGTTAGTAGTCTTATTTTTACATATGTAGTTCATTGTTAATACACTTAATGATATAATTACTTTATCATTTAACATAATTAACCAAGTGTATCAATATCTTAATATGATTCATATGTACCTAGTAAGACATTGTTATAACGATAATCGTTATATATATCGTTTTCGAGTTTCTTAATTTAATATTCTCATTTTTATGTATATAACTCATTGTTAAAATACCTAATGAGATATTTAATTATAATAAAATCATGTTAACTATATATATAACCATATATATGTCATCTTATAGTTTTTAAAAGTTTTAACGTTCGTGAATCACCGGTCAACTTGGGTGGTCAATTGTCTATATGAAACCTATTTCAATTAATAAAGTCTTAACAAGTTTGATTGCTTAACACGTTGGAAACATTTAGTCATGTAAATATCAATCTCAATTAATATATATAAACATGGAAAAGTTCGGGTCACTACAGTACCTACCCGTTAAATAAATTTCATCCCGAAATTTTAAGCTGTTGAAGGTGTTGACGAATCTTCTAGAAATAGATGTGGATATTTCTTCTTCATCTGATCTTCATGCTCCTAGGTGAAATCGGGTCCTCTACGAGCATTCCATCGAACCTTAACAATCAGTATCTTGTTTTACTTAAGTCTCTTAACCTCACGATCCATTATTTCGACGGGTTCTTCAATGAACTGAAGTTTTTCATTGATTTGGATTTTGTCCAACGGAATAGTGAGATCTTCTTTAGCAAAACATTTCTTCAAATTCGAGACGTGGAAATTCTTATGTACAGCCGCGAGTTGTTGAGGTAGCTCCAGTTGGTAAGCTACTGGTCCGACACGATCTATAATCTTGAATGGTCCAATGTACCTTGGATTTAGTTTCCCCCGTTTACCAAATCGAAAAACGCCTTTCCAAGGTGAAACCTTAAGCGTGACCATTTCTCCAATTTCAAACTCTATAACCTTTCTTTTACTGTCCGCGTAGCTCTTTTGTCGACTCTGGGCGGTTTTCAATCGTTGTTGAATTTGGATGATTTTCTCGGTAGTTTCTTGTATTATCTCCGGACCCGTAATCTGTCTATCCCCCACTTCATTCCAACAAATCGGAGACCTGCACTTTCTACCATAAAGTGCCTCAAACGGCGCCATCTCAATACTAGAATGATAACTGTTGTTGTAGGAAAATTCTGCTAACGGTAGGTGTCGATCCCAACTGTTTCCGAAATTAATAAAACATGCTCGTAGCATGTCTTCAAGCGTTTGTATCGTCCTTTTGCTCTACCCATCAGTTTGTGGATGATAGGCAGTACTCATGTCTTGACGAGTCCCCAATGCTTGTTGCAATGTCTGCCAGAACCTTGAAACAAATCTACCATCCCTATCAGAGATAATAGAGATGGGTATTCCATGTCTGGAAACAACCTCCTTCAAATACAATCATGCCAACTTCTCCATTTTGTCATCTTCTCTCATTGGCAGGAAGTGTGCTGACTTGGTGAGACGATCAACTATTACCCAAATAGTATCATAACCACTTGCAGTCCTTGGCAATTTTGTAATGAAATCCATGGTAATGTTTTCCCATTTCCATTCCGGGATTTCAGGTTGTTGTAGTAGACCTGATGGTTTCTGATGTTCAGCTTTGACCTTAGAACACGTCAAACATTCTCCTACATATTTAGCAATATCAGCTTTCATACCCGGCCACCAAAAGTGTTTCTTGAGATCTTTATACATCTTCCTCGCTCCGGGATGTATTGAATATCTGGTTTTATGTGCTTCTTTAAGTACCATTTCTCTCACATCTCCAAACCTTGGTACCCAAATTCTATCAGCCCTATGTCGGGTTCCATCTTCCCGAATATTAATATGTTTCTCTGATCCTTTGGGTATCTCATTCTTCAACTTTCCTTATTTTACAACCCCCTGTTGCGCCTCCTTTATTTGATTAGTAAGGTTAGTACGAATAATTATATTCATAGCTTTTACCCGTATAGGTTCTCTGTCCTTTCTACTCAAAGCGTCGGCTACCACATTCGCCTTCTCTGGGTGGTATCGAATCTCAAAATCATAATCATTCAACAGTTCAATCCACCTGCGTTGTCTCATATTCATTTGCTTCTGATTAAATATATGTTGGAGACTTTTGTGGTCGGTATATATAATACTTTTGACCCCATATAAATAATTCCTCCAAGTCTTTAATGCAAAAACAACAGCACCCAATTCCAAATCGTGAGTTGTATAATTTTGCTCGTGAATCTTCAATTGTCTAGACGCATAAGCAATTACCTTCGTTCGTTGCATTAATACACAACCGAGACCTTGCTTTGATGCG
Organism: Rutidosis leptorrhynchoides; assembly: GCF_046630445.1. NCBI lineage: Eukaryota > Viridiplantae > Streptophyta > Magnoliopsida > Asterales > Asteraceae > Rutidosis > Rutidosis leptorrhynchoides. The sequence continues at coordinate 162,964,727 of NC_092333.1, forward strand.
TCACAATAAATCACAAAATCATCATTCCCTTCAGGCAATGATAATATAGGTGTCGTAGTTAGCTTTTTCTTCAATAACTAAAACGCCTTCTCTTGTTCATCCTTACATTCAAATTTCTTCCCTTTATGCGTTAATGCAGTCAAGGATTTTGCTATTTTGGAGAAATCTTGGATGAATCTTCTGTAGTAACCAGCCAATTCTAAAAATTGACATATATGCTTCAGAGTTTTCGGGGTATCCCATTTCTCAATGGTTTCAATCTTTGCTGGATCCACCTGATTACCTTCTTTGTTCACTATGTGACCGAGGAATTGAACTTCTTCCAACCAAAATGCACACTTTGAAAACTTACGGAACAGTTTTTCTTTCCTCAATACTTCTAGAACTTTTCTCAATTGTTCTTCGTGCTCTTGATCATTCTTTGAGTAAATAAGTATGTCATCGATGAAAACAATGACAAACTTGTCAAGATATGGCCCACACACTCGGTTCATAAGGTCCATGAACACAGCTGGTGCGTTAGTCAATCCAAACGGCATAACCATAAACTCGTAATGACCATAACGCGTCCTAAAAGCAGTTTTTGGAATATCATCCTCCTTTACTCGCATTTGATGATATCCAGAACGTAAATCGATTTTTGAATAAACTGAAGATCCTTGTAGTTGATCAAATAAGTCGTCAATTCTCGGCAGTGCATAATGGTTTTTGATGGTAAGTTTATTCAACTCTCTGTAGTCAATACACAACCTAAATGTATCATCCTTCTTCTTGACAAACAAAACAGGAGCTCCCCATGGTGATGTTCTTGGTCGAATGAAACCACGTTGATGTGTGCGAGGTGTACTAGGAAATAGTATTATTTTTACAACGAAATACTATAAAATACGATACAATTTTACACAAGATATTTATTTATTTATAGAATGGATATACCTAAACTTTGCTACAACACTTATAGGCAGTGTACCTAATCGTACAGTAGTGTAGTTTTTAGTAAGTCCGGTTCGTTTCACAGGGAGACTTTTAAACAAGCTTAACGCTATATTAGTTTTAAATTTATAAAAATACAAATATATATATAAGTGATATTATTATTATAAAAGGGGGTTTTTACCGTTTAATGACCGGTTTGTCGATTTTTAAAACTTTAGTCGCAGTTAAAACCTAGTGTAAAATATAAATAAAAGACTTAATTTAAAGCGTAAAATAAATAACAATAATGAAATTGCGATAAATAAAAATGCGATAAAATAAAATTGCGATAATTAAAGTGTACGATAATAAAAAGTGCAATTAAATATGAAAATAAAAGAATTATGCTTATTTAAACTTCCATAATCATGATGTTTGACGTGTTAATTTTAGTTTATTCCCATGGGATAATTGTTCTTTGTCTTGAATTATTCGATATGTCCATACGGATTTGTCCATAATAGTTCATCAGCCATAAATATAAAGTGCGAAAGTTTTCATCAAATTATTCTTATTCCCGAAGTCAAATATTCCAACTAATTGGGGATTCGAATTGTAACAAAGTCTTAATACTTTGTTTAATGAATACACCAGGTTATCGACTGCGTGTAGTCCAAGGTTTTACTACTTTGTTAACAATTACACCAATTACCCTTGAATGTAATCCACCCCTGTTTCAACAAGTCTACTAACTATTAATCTAGTTCCGTGTCTGGTAAAATGAACAATTATTGTATTTATAGATATCCCGCCCACCGTGCCCAGTCAAGCGTATGTTTTTATATATAAATATGTAAAATTATAAGTCTATATATTAAATTAACGAGGTATCATTTAGTTAATATAAATCCCATTAATAGCCCATAGTCTAATTTCCACAAGTGTCGTTCTTTTGTCCAAACTCCAATTATGGTACAAAGCCCAATTACCCAATCTTAATATTTTTAGCCTAACATCATGATTACTTCGTCTTAAATAAGCATAATAATAACTTAGCTACGAGACATTAATTTAAAAATAACATTAACTATAACTTACAGTGATTAAAAATAGCGTAGCGTTACACGGACAGAATTTCGACTTACACCCTTACAACATTCGCTAACATACCCTTATTATTAGAATTTAAAATTAAAATTAAAATTAAAATATAAATATATATATATATCTTACGTATGAGAGAAAGAAGAAAAAGATGTGTAAATTTCGTCCAAAACTCGCAAACTTTATAGGACCAGGCCTGGATTTCAGGGCCATGCGATCGCATGGCTTTTGTGCCTCCAGGCCATGCGATCGCATGGTGGTAGGTAACAGCTCACATATTTTTGTTTCTTTGCTTGTCGACGTTTTAATAAATAAATATAATATATAAATAATTATAAGAATTATTTAAATATTATATTATATTTATGTTCATAGTTGACTTGTAATTTTTAATCCGTTGCGTCGAGCGTTGAGAGTTGACTTTGGTGTAGGTTCCGGATTTTCGAACATCCTTGCGTACAATTTAATATCTTGTATTTTGCGTTTCGCGTCATGTACTCTTGTAATTTTGAGACGTTTCTTATCAATAATTGGAACCACTTTGATTGTACTTTGTACTTTTGAGCTTTTTGGTCGTTTGCGTCTTCAATTCGTCAAATCTTTCTTTTGTCTTCACCTTTTATTATTTAAACTAATATCACTTGTAAATAGAACAATTGCAACTAAAAGCTTGTCTTTCTTGAGGGATAATGCTATGAAATATATGTTCATTTTCAGCATTATCAAATATTCCCACACTTGAGTGTTGCTTGTCCTCAAGCAATATAGTCTTGAAATAAAAATACTAGAATCACTTCTTTATTCTTCACTCTTTGTACATCAGTGATTTCTATACGGCGGTATAAACAATGGTAGTAACGTTGTGGTTTACAGTCTCACATGACTATGAAAATTTAGATCCATTAAGGAAATTGGATCTTTATGGAAATATTTGATCTTTTGAAAATTGAATCTAGCTTTTACCCTAGATAGGTTTTCCGGAATAACCCTTCACCGGTGTTTGCAAATTGTTTTTGTGGGTTTAGTGGGTTTCAGATTTGAAAAATTTAGCTCAAAACTTGCGGTTTTGTGTCACCCACTTGCTAACCTTGTATTGGGAAAGCAGCACGTCCAGTATACTTGCTTCGTATATTACCTTTCGATAAACTACCGTCCGGTTGTAAAGGAAAGCGTTGAACAAGCAACTGTTAAGGCAATGTCCCCTGCCATGCTTTTAATTATGGTCTATAACGTGTCGGATGCAATTACTATCCTTGGTAGGAGCAATAGTAAAGCTCACCCTTATAATTTTTCGGTTTGGCACAAGGTCCTGTCTTTGATCATGCTATGCAACCACCGTTCTTACGGTTGACACCCGATTTGGTTCAGGTGACCTAATGAATTCCAGGTGAATTCCTAGGATTTTACGTTCAATGGTAATGAACGCATTGAAAATGGCTTTTCAGAAAACAAATCAGTTTGTAATTTTGATCAAAATATTTTCTCGTTCAAGGTCGAGTTTAGATATCATTGAATTCCATGAGTTTGTAATTCTCAATCTTTAAGGTCAATCTCTAGGATTGAGTAATATCAGGCTTAAAAGCTGATTTTTGATCTTTAAGGAGATTATCCTTTCTGGGAATTTGGTTCATTAGTCTTATCCAGCTAATTTGCACAGCGTTCTCCCCATTTTACAAGACAGATCCTCTCATGGTTAGGATAAGTCTGACCACTTGACGACCCTATTTGATGCTAAGGTCCGTGGATTTCCTGCTGATTTTAGAGATGACTTTTCTAGATTTTTCGTCAACCTACAGCTGGTCTGGACGACAACTTCATGACCTAAATCAAGAAGCGCGTGTCTTTTTTGGAAGACTTTACTTCCTTTTAATGATGGAATTGATTCATCGTGTAGATCCATCTTTCTTACAATAAATCGGGTAAAACTGTTTAGTTTAGTCCAAAGCAAAAGTATCTTCAATTATTTGTTATAGAAATATGTGATATATGTTTAAAATATCTTGGTAAATTTTCTCACACTTTGCTTTTATTTTCCTTTTTATTGTCCTCTATTCCATTTTAAATGAATTCTAACATTTTGGGTTGTTTCTCAATTTTTGTCCTTTCCGAGGTAACAATAATTTCGGTGTTAACACCTAGTTTTATCGTTCATAAATATGTATAAACATGATTTTGAATTCATTTAATTGAAAATTTTGAAAATTTTTACTAGAATTGGGTAGTCAGTATATAAGACTAGGGCTGTTCTTTATTATCAGAGAGCACTAGATTCTAATACAACTACTGTGTTACTAGTATTTTTAATGGTAACCAAGTGTTTAAATAAAAAATTTTTAAAATTCCGAAAGAATTTAACCCCTTCCCACACTTAAGATCTTGCAATGCCCTCATTTGCAAGAAATCAGTAACAATTTAAATTATTGAGGGTGATTAGCGTAGAAAAATGATTAAATTTTACCAAAGTTTCCAAACATATTGGCGTTTGTTTGTTGAATGATAAATGGTGCATATCATTTGTTCATTCCGTCTTGTTGTTACATCACATTTGTTTTTCGTTTTGTCGTCAAAAGTACTAGCTTTTGCTGAACTTAATGCCAGTCTTTGAAAATGCGCTGTTTTACCATGTTTTGTACAATTGAAAATATACATACATACAAATATAAACATGCATGACAATTTGAAATGGGACTTAAAAACCCACTTTCAAATCAAAAATGAAACATTAGTACAACATAATAAAAATAATAAACATTACAATAAAAGTATCATAATATAATGTGTTTAAACATAAATAAACAGAAAAAATAAAAATTAAAAATCATATAAATTACCAACAGGAACTATATCAATCATGGATAGGGGTTCCAGTTCATGTCATCGTTCGGGTTCCATGGTTGGTGATAGGTGTACTGGTAGGCCTGGTTAGGGTCGTAGAGAGTATAAGGCAGTCTCATCTCGGGCTGATGTGGAGGATAGTAAGCTGGTCGGGTCGGGATGTAAGGCTCCTGAGGTGACAGCCGGCTCATAATCTGACGCTGATGATAGTCCCATCTTGTGATTACCCGGGAATTTCAGACCAAATTTAAACTTAATCTTTATATGTTTCAGATACAATGAGCAAAGTCTGTAATGTAGAGTAATAAGTTTGTAAACTATATTCATAAAATCATTTGACCTTCGACCAGTTCCGACGATTCACGAACAATTAATTGTAACTTGATATGTGTATATATATTTATATAATTAATAATTCGAAATATAATTTGAATTATTATATGTTGTTGTTATTAAAAATTAATAAAATAAAAATAGGATATTATAATAGTTATTATTTAAAAATTTATATCTATATATAAATAAAGTAAATTAAAAATAAATAATAAATGATTGTAATACTCGTTTGATGTTCCGATTGATATGAAACAAGTTAAATTAAAACTTGTGTAATTTTAAAATAAACAGTGATACGAAAATGAGTTCTATAAAATTTTAGACTTACTAAAAATGTATTTAGGATCTAGTTATTTAATTTTAAAACTTTTTTTATATTTTACTTGAGGTTGGGAGTGAATAATTAATGTAATTTTATTTAATAGTTAATGATCGAATTTAATACCATAATGATCAAAATAAATAAATATAGTTAATTTAAAAATATGAGATTTTTCTGAACACTTATATCCGCCACTGATTTAGCATGATACACAGTCTGTGTAAACTGTCGGTAGTATATAGACAAAGAGTTGACTTCTTTTTTCTTCTTAACACACGTTTTAATTTTATATTATATTATAATTATTATTATATTATTATTTTTATTCGATTACGATTTCTGTTATCTTTCAATTATGAATGATATATAAGAAAATTATTTGATTTGTTTGTTTTCTTTCCCACTTGTTCATGAATCCGTAAAATGAATTGATATTGGTTGATTGCTACAGTGTTAGATTTGTTTTCTTCTCAATTATATTGAAACTTTACGAGTAATATATATGTACACATTATATATGCATATTAAGAGGAACCCACACTCAATTCTCTTTTGTTCCTTTATGTTAAGCATTAGTCTCACCACCTCCCACTATAATTGACTGCCAATAATTTTTGATGGAAAGTAATACTAACTCACTGTACCACTTTCTATTTCTTTCTTTGATTACTTGAGACACCATCTTTTATCTAGACACTATAATTACTAAGATAAATATGTATCCTATAAATATATATATCGTTATATATATAGATAGGTAGAGATAACAACCAAAACCAAACACCCATTAATTTCCTACTTCTTCTTCGATCAACCTTCAACTCACCACCCACTCTTGCTTCAAGCAACCCTTCGGCCACCATCACAACCACCATGAACAACTTCTCTCTCTTCTCTCTCTCTTCTGCAAAAATCGTTGAAACCCATTAACCTGCAACGTTTATTTTTTTCACGTTGCTGTTGTAATAAAGAAGATGATGATTGTGATTATCATGATTGATGCGTTTGTATTTCTATCACCAAACGAACCCCACAATAACTAACCCATCGTTTAATTTAAATTAAAACATGATAATGATATCGTGACTAGGAGTGGGAAACATGTAGACCCATTATTCTCTTTTTGTTTCCAGTATCAGAATCGTGTTTTTTTTATGGCCGATTGTGCTTATCAAACTCAAACACCAATTATCTTTTGGATCAGACACATTATATGGGCCGTGATTATTTGTTGATTGGGCTGTCAATTCTCTTTCTTTGTTGGGCCTTATCTATAACATATTTCATAAGGAAAATTGCAACTTACGTTCTGTCAGAATTAAAACACAAAAATCATAAGGAGTACGTGTTGTTAATGCATGGTGAACGATGATGAATATTGATGGTGACAATCAAAGATGGAAAGAATTGAAGGTGATGATTAGAGTGATACATGATGATAAATAAATGATAATGATGATCGATGATCATGAAGGAAGATTGATCATGATTATATGATATTGATGTTGATGACTGCGAAAATAAGAAGGAATGATGGGGAAGAGTAAAGGAGATAATGAAGGTTCGATGATGACAATTAGATGAAGAAGACGATGAATAGTGATTAGGGTTACCGTTTGATTTTGATTCAATACGTAAATGATGTTATTGATGTCTAGGTGAGGAACCTGTGATGATGAAGATGAACCGTAGGGTTTCGTTGTTGTGTTTGCTGCTATCGTTATTTTTTTTCTATAAACGGAACCTTTAATCTTTATTCAATCATTGGGTTAATTAAATGGTTATGGATTGGATTATTTTGGGCCGAGATTTATTTAAACTGTTGGGCTGCTATTCTCTGTTGAGCCATGATCTATTGATGTTTTCGGTTGGGCTGAACAGTGTACGGGTTAAGTAAATTAAGTTGGTATCATAGATAAGAAAAACAAAGATGGTTGAGTGGTGTGAGGCGTTGTCAGGGTGAACGAGAGGTTGCGGGTTCGAGCCCTGTCTGGGGTATTTTGTTTTTGGAAAAGCCTTAAATGGTAGTATTCTTATTATTATTATTATTATTATTATTATTATTATTATTATTATTATTATTATTATTATTATTATTATTATTATTATTATTATTATTATTATTATTATTATTATTATTATTATTATTATTATTCTTATTATTATTATTTTTGAACATGTATTATTATTATTATTATTATTATTATTATTATTATTATTATTATTATTATTACTATTTTTGAACATGTATTATTATTATTATTATTATTATTATTATTATTATATTATTATTATTATTATTATTATTATTATTATTATTTTTGAACATGTTAATACTATAAACATATTTATATTAAGAAGTTAATAAAAGATGATATAGTAAAGATTATGTAAAAAGATTACAATTATATTAATACGTGTACGATTATGTATGTGATTATGAACTAGGATTTTTGAAGTTATAACTATAAGTTTAGGAACTGAACACAAAGATTTTTTTATGACTATTAATAATATTATTATTACTATTATTATTATTATTATTATTAGTATTATCATTAGTATTATTTTTATCATTACCAATATTATATTATTTTTAGTATTATTATAATTAGAATTTTAATAAACGAATGATATTTATATAAAAAATATATATTTTTACATATATCCTAACTATACTAATAGTATATATAGATTTAAATAAAAAGTTATTATTATAACACATCAACTAAATGGTATATAACAGATAAACTTATTTTAATATAATCATATATATATATATATATATATATATATATATATATATATATATATATATATATATATATATATATATATATATATATAAGAATATTAATTATTTAACTAAAATATATAAATAGTTATAATTAAACTATTTATTAACATAACATACAAATTATTAAGTATATTAATATTAATATTAATATATAAAACTTGTTTAATTGTTATTATGTGTTTTAATATATATATAAATGATATAGGTTCGTGAATCCGAGGCCAACCCTGCTTCGTTCAATATAGTCATATGAATTTTTACTACAAAATACATTAGGTGAGTTCCATTTTCTCCCCTTTTAAATGTTTTCGCAATATATATTTTTGGGACTGAGAATACATGCGCTGCTTTTATAACTGTTTTACGAAATAGACACAAGTAATTGAAACTACATTCTATTGTTGAATTATTGAAATCGAATATGCCCCTTTTTATTAAGTCTGGTAATCTAAGAATTAGGGAACAGACACCCTAATTGACGCGAACTCTAAAGATAGATCTATCGGGCTCAACAAGCCCCATCCAAAGTACCGGATGCTTTAGTACTTCGAAATTTATATCATGTCTGAAGGAGGATCCCGGAATGATGGGGATATTCTTATATGCATATTGTGAATGTCGGTTACCAGGTGTTCAATCCATATGAATGATATTTTTGTCTCTATGCATGGGATGTATGTTTATGAGAAATGAAAATATGAAATCTTGTGGTTTATTAAAATTATGAAATGATTATTTATGTTAAACTAATGACCTCACCAACCTTTTGGTTGACACTTTGAAGCATGTTTATTCTCAGGTACGAAAGAAATCTTCCGCTGTGCATTTGCTCATTTTATAAATATTACTTGGAGTCATTCATGGCATATTTCAAAAGGCGTTGCATTCGAGTCGTCGAGTTCATCAAGATTATTATTAAGTCAATTATAGTTGGATATATTATGAAATCGTATGCATGTCGTCAACTTTCGTTGTAAAGAAAGATTGTCTTTTAAAATCGAATGCAATGTTTGTAAAATGTATCATATAGAGGTCAAGTACCTCGCGATGTAATCAACTATTGTGAATCGTTTATAATCGATATGGACTTCGTCCGGATGGATTAGGATGGGTCTTCACACATCTATCATGCTGTCGTTGCCTGGAATGCTGGTAATCATTCCGGGCTTGCCACTGCTCCATCTGACGAAATCTCTCCGCGTTTGTCATGTCTACCTCATCTACACGCTGGTAGACATCAGTCATAGCCTCCCGAATGACATCCCTAATGTCATCCGCTTCCTCCATCTCCTCATCTGAGCCTCTCTCTACCTGAGGTTGACTACCTACATAGGGTATTGCCAGGTTGCGTCTACTCTTCAATACCTTAGCACCCGCATAAACCTTCAATCCTAAAAGCTCAACCTGTTCCCTACATTCCATAAGTGGACCCCCTTGGTCCTTATCTACACCTAAATACTCTCCATTGAGAGTAACAAAAATACCTCCTCCAATTATCCCCCCTTCCTGTATTCCTTCAACCATCTTAGATAAATAAAAACCAACACAGTAGGGGATATTAACAAAGCCTCTGGGGTCTCGAATACACTTTAGGTAAAATAAATCATGTAAGGTCAATTTTTCCTTGTTGTGACCTCTCTGTGTAATCGAGTTAGCCAAAAATCTATGAATTATACGAAGCTAGGCTTTGTTAATATGTAAGTAGGTATGTGTTCCTCCCCGCCCAAAAACATTATAATCTGACATACGCCTCCAGACGGCGTTCGGGTCAAAATTCCTATCTACCGTTTCACCACGATAAATCAAATTCATACAATCGGGTAGTAGCAATTCAGCGGGCGTATATATCTGTAATGCCCTAGCCATGTCCAGCATGGAGATCCTGTACATCCTACCGCCAAGTATAAACCTAAGAAAACTTCTATCATCTAATCTATCTACATCTACATATAACGCTATAGTACTCATAAGTTCTACACACCATTCCTTATATACAGGTCTATGAATGGTGAATAATCGTTCCCAATCTGTAAAAGAAGAACTGCCATACCTTTGTATCAAATGCTCCCTAACACGGCCAGCAAGTTGGACCCTTTCCAAAGGATCCCAATCAATTACCCTAGGCACCTCCACATCTTTCGTTATTAATTTGAATTTATTACTTTGATATGCCGGGTAATCTCTCCATCGTCTATCGAATCTCAGATTAGGATGCAATGTGTGTTCAGGAATCGTTGGGTATTCTATAGGCGGATGCATCGGAAATACTATGAATTCAGTAACAAACTGTAGCGGATCATAATAAGGTACATGTTGATCAGGCTGTTGTTGTGGTTCCTGTTGTAGTTCTTGTTCGGGTTCATATTGCATCTCTGGTTCAGGTTCTGGAGCTGGTCGTCTAGATGATGACGATGATGAACCTCCAGTATCGGCTCTCTGCAAAACACATTAAACACAAAATTTGTGCATCCAAATATACATTAGTGTTAGCAAAATAACAATTTAAAACAATCACAATAACATGTTAAATCAAACTTAAACTTATATGCATTTTCATAATTTTTACAATTCTATACTTTTTCAAATAAGCACATATGAAAATGTAGACAAAGTTCATAAGCATTTAACTCAAATAACATGTCAAAATAGTCATTACTAACAATTAAACAAGTCTCAAATGGCAATTGTATCAAATTAATCAAGTTCATGAATTTTGCACCTAAAAAGTCCACTTTAATCTCCAAAAATCATGTTTAGGATCAATGTTTGGATCATTTAACTACCTAAACATGTTACACTACTCAATTTAGCAATAATTCATGATAAAAATCGGTCATAACCTGTTTATATCAAAAAGCCCCAAATTGTTCAAGAACACAAACCCTAGATTTCTAAAAATTTTGAATTTTTTGGCTTCAAATCATGTTAAATAGCATCAATCTAGGTTATACATGCATAAAATACTAACAATTTAACTCTAATTACACTAGAAATTAACAAAATTGCATTAGGTAAAATATTGGTAATTATTACAAAAACTAGAGAATTTAAAATTTTAGGGGTGTAATTTTTACCTTTCTTGATAAACTTCTGAACAATTTCATGATTAGAGCGAGAAATTTGACGAATTATGGTGAATTTTGGCGATTTTTAGAGGTGATTTGGGAGTATTTTCGTGTATATGTGTGTGTTTTGTGGTGAGACAGAACAGGTCGACTGCTATATGATCCTGGCCTGATTTTCAGCTCCATGCGATCACATGGAGTTGAAGTTCAAAACCCATGCGATCGCATGGGGGTCCGGGTACAGTGATTTTGGCTTTTTTTTTTTTATATATAAAACCTTATAACTTATAAAATACATAATTAATAAAATTTTAAAAATTTGTTTCTTTTTAGGATGAGGGCATTTCGGATCGTTGTCCTAGTCCGTCCCTCGACAAAATTTTAAAATTCGTCAATTCAAAGCGCGGTTTTAAAAGTAAAGATTTTTGGGGGTTTTTTTTTTTTTTTTTTTGGCATACTTTAGTTCAATAAGATTAAAAATAATGATAATAAAAGTTCTCGTCCCTCCCTCGGGTAAAGCAATTTCGGTTCAACGACCTAGTCTTCAACTCACGACGAATTTTAGAAATCATATTTTTAACTTAATGAAATAAAGTAAATTTTTGTTTTTAACTTCACACAAACTTAAATTTAAAATGCATAAAATTAAAAATTCATATTAATATTATTAATATTTATATATTTTAGTTTTACAAACTCATATTAAAAATATTAGTTTTAAAATATTCACAAACTTAAACATATTTATTAAAAATATTTACAATATTAATTTAATATTTTAAAAACAAGGTAAAAATAAAATTAAAAATCTTTTTGGTCTTTTATCCCACTTTAATCAATCAAATATTATCAAAAATATACGCCCCTCTTTTCGGTAAAGTAATTTCGGCTATATTACCTAGTTTTACTCCTGACGAATTTCTGAAATATTTTGGGTTGATTGATTAAAGATATTTATACCTTAAGAATAAACGGTAAATTTTGCAGTGATGTAATAAATTTTTGTATGATATCAAAAATTTCGGTCGCAAAACCTAATTTTATTGAATACCAATTTAACACTTTATAGCAAACAATTTAGCGTTTATTATCAAAAGGTTAAAAACAATAAAAAATAAAAATAAAAATTGAAAACTGTACAAACTTACCTGTGAAATAGAATTCTTAGTGACCTGCTTTAGCCCACTCATAAGATAGTCGGACTAATTGGTTTTCCATAGCTACATAGGCGTAACCTCGAGCATTTAATGTTTTTTCTTCTAAACATATGAACGGTCCGTCTCTGCATAAAGTAACAAATTCGGTATTGGAATATGTCCGATTCGTCGAACATTTTCCTTCGTGTGACCATTTTTCGCATTTGTGACATCTTTCAAGGTGTCATGCTCTTCTTTTCGCTGCGGATTTTGATTTTCCTTTACCAAATTGTAACTTATTATTTTCGTTCCTGGATTCTTTTCTTACTCCGTCCAATTTACCTCTGATTAATGATACTATTTCACTTGGAAGGGTGTCATTATTTCGTTTAGTGATCAAAGCGTGTATCATTAGACCATGGTTTAATTCACAGTAAGTCTTCATCTCGTAAAACCTAAAAAAAATAAAAATTCAGAATGGAGGGAGAAGACTAGTTCTTTAGGGTCTGCTAGGGAAACACCATTCGGGTTCCATTTTCGAGAACTACACGAAAACAGAAAATCTAACTCTAACAGAAATATGTATTACCCTAAAAGGATTCAAACCTCCCCACACTTAGTTGAAATTGTGATTAACGTTATTTTCAATTAGATCATCAACAACTTGTATATCTCTGACTTTTACTTCAATCCATTTGTTGATTTCCTCCGTAGCTTTCACAAATTCAACTAACATCGCCTTTTCTTTTGGCGATAAATTGGATATTAATCGGTTACATAACTTAAAGTTTCCCTTAATCTTAGCATCGTGAATCCGTTTATAAAGTTTCTTCGTTGAACTGTTAAAAACGGGTTCATCTAATTTCTTATCATCAACGGGGTTCTTTGTGATCGGATCATCATTAAGTGTTTCTTCATCTTCCCCATACTTATGTGTTTTTATTGGTCTAACAGTTTTGGTTGGTGGAGATCTAAACTTTCGATTCACAAAGGTGATCGATTTATCACCATCCCTAAGTGTCATTCTTCCTTCTCTTACTTCAATGAATGCCTCGGTGGTTGCTAAAAATGGACGACCTAAAATTAGAGAAATATCAAGGTTTTCCTCCATATTAATCACTATGAAGTTTGCAACAAAGGTCAAACTTCCCACGTTAACAAGTAAATTATTTGCTACTCCAACCGGGTGTTTAATGGTTAGGTCAAATGATTGGACACCTATTTTGGTTGGTTTTAATTTACCCATACCTAATCTTTTGTATAAGGAAAGAGGCATAATATTTTCACTTGCTCCTAAGTCTGCGAGTCCATTATATACAGCACCATCATTAAGCAAGCAAGAAATGATAAATTCACCCGGGTCTCCTGCTTTAGTAAGTCGAGTTGGTTTGTAAACCTTTTTCGGATGTTCTTTTCTTGGTTCTTTCACTTCTATTTGAACTTCTTGTTCACATTTTTCTTCGTTTCTTGGAGTGGGTGGTTTGTATAAGAATTCTTCTTCATCACTCAAATTTGAATCCTCCCTATTTTCCAATTTTGATTTTTCATATGTTGTTGATAACATATTTATGTTTTCATTTTGAAGGTTTTCTTGGGTGGTGAAATTATGATTGACTTCATTGTCAATTTCCATCGGACCATGTATGTAATGTTTAACTCTGTGACCATTAACTTTAAATTCAATCCCATTTGAATTTATTAATTCTACTGTTCCGTACGGGAAAACTCTTTTGACTATGAATGGTCCAGACCATCTTGATTTCAATTTTTCAGGAAATAGCTTGAATCGTGAATTGAAAAGAAGAACTCTGTCTCGTTCTTTTAATTCTTTTGAACTTCTGATTCTTTTATCATGCCATTTCTTCGTTCTTTCCTTATAGATTAATGAATTTTCGTATGCTTCATGTCTTAATTCTTCTAATTCATTTAGTTGACTTAATCGTAGACGTCCGGCTTCATGTAAATCAAGATTACATGTCTTCAAAGCCCAAAATGCTTTGTGTTCAATTTCTACTAGAAGATGACATGGTTTTCCGTAAAGGAGTTTAAAAGGTGTGGTTCCAATTGGAGTTTTGTAGGCTGTTCTAAAAGCCCAGAGTGCATCCTCCAATTTAATGGACCATTCCTTCGGATTTGATCCTACGGTTTTCTCTAGAATACGTTTTAAAGCTCGGTTGGTATTTTCAACTTGTCCACTTGTTTGTGGATGATATGAAGTGGAGATTTTATGAGTTACTCCATATCTTTTGAGAACTTTCTCAAGTTGATTATTACTAAAATGAGTACCCCGATCACTTATTAAAGCTTTCGGTGTTCCGAACCTTGCAAAAAGACGTTTTAAAAAATTGACTACAACTCGTGCATCGTTACTTGGGAGAGCTTGTGCTTCCGCCCATTTAGATACATAATCAATGGCAACGAGAATGTAGAGATTATTATGAGATTTTGGAAATGGACCCATAAAGTTAATACCCCAAATGTCAAATACTTCACATACTTGAATGACATTTTGTGGCATTTCATCACGTTGACTTATTTTTCCTGCCCTTTGACAAGCATCACAGGATTTGCAAAGAAGGTGTGCGTCTTTGAAAATGGTAGGCCAATAGAATCCAGCATCGTAAACTTTTCTTGCTGTTAGTTGAGGCCCATAATGCCCTCCTGTTGGTCCTGTGTGACAATGGTTTAAGATTTGACTAGCTTCATCTCCGAATACACATCGGCGTATTATTCCATCGGGACAACTTTTAAACAAATGTGGATCTTCCCAAAAATAGTTTTTTATATCACTAAAGAATTTCTTTCGTTTTTGATACGATAATCCTTTTTCAAGGAATCTACATACTAAATAGTTTGCATAGTCTGCAAACCATGGAATTTCATTATAATCTATC
The DNA here is from genome assembly GCF_046630445.1 of Rutidosis leptorrhynchoides. Taxonomy (NCBI): domain Eukaryota; kingdom Viridiplantae; phylum Streptophyta; class Magnoliopsida; order Asterales; family Asteraceae; genus Rutidosis; species Rutidosis leptorrhynchoides. The sequence goes on from NC_092333.1 coordinate 162,980,131, forward strand.
TTCAATAGATATTTATCAGGAAAGTTGTCTTGTATGGCCGATTCATTTAGAACTTCTAATTCGGGATATTCTAGACGAGAAAGATGATCAGCGGTGAGATTTTCTGCTCCCTTTTTATCTCGGATTTCAATATCAAACTCTTGTAAGAGTAAGATCTAACGGATTAATCTTGGTTTAGCATCTTGTTTCGAAAATAGGTATCTAAGAGCAGAATGGTCGGTATAGACCACCGTTTTTGCTAGAACGAGATATGAACGAAATTTTTCAAAAGCAAATACAATAGCAAGGAGTTCTTTTTCAGTAGTTATATAATTTGTTTGTGCTCCTTGTAACGTCTTACTAGCATAATATATAGGTTGAAATCGTTTTTCAATCCTTTGTCCTAAAACGGCTCCCATTGCAAAATCACTTGCATCGCACATAAGTTCAAACGGTAGATTCCAATTTGGAGTTATCATAATCGGCGCATTAGTGAGTTGTTCTTTAAGTATATTAAAAGATTTGATGTATTCATCTAAAAAGATGAATGGAGCATCCTTTTCTAGGAGTTTATTCAAAGGAGTGGCAATTTTAGAAAAATCATTTATGAAACGTCGGTAAAAACCGGCATGCCCTAGAAAACTCCTAACTCCTCTAACATTGGTGGGATGTGGAAGTTTACCAATTACATCTACTTTAGCTCTATCCACTTCAATTCCTTCATTTGAAATTTTATGACCAAGAACGATGCCTTCTTTAACCATGAAATGGCATTTCTCCCAATTAAGAACTAGATTTGATTGTTCGCATCTAATAAGCATTCGTTCAAGATTAACTAGACATGTTTCAAAAGTATCACCGAAGACTGAAAAGTCATCCATGAAAACTTCTATGCATTCTTCTATCATGTCGTGAAAGATCGCCATCATGCACCTTTGAAAGGTTGCAGGGGCATTGCAAAGTCCAAATGGCATGCGTTTGTAAGCAAAAGTACCATAAGGGCACGTGAATGTGGTTTTCTCTTGGTCCTCGGGTGCTATTGGAATTTGAAAATATCCGGAAAAACCATCAAGAAAACAATAGTAACTATTTCCGGCTAATCTTTCCAACATTTGATCAATAAAAGGTAAGGGAAAGTGATCTTTTCTGGTGGCGTCATTTAATTTTCTATAATCAATACAAACACGCCATCCTGTTACAGTCCTAGTAGGAATAAGCTCATTTTTCTCATTTGTGATGACAGTCATGCCACCCTTCTTAGGTACGCATTGAACTGGGCTTACCCATGGACTATCAGAGATTGGATAAATTAAACCTGCATCAAGTATCTTAATAATTTCTTTCTTAACAACATCTTGCATATTAGGATTTAGTCTTCGTTGGCGTTGCACATACGTTTTATGACCTTCTTCCATAAGGATTTTATGTGTGCAATACGAAGGGCTTATTCCTTTAATATCATGAATTTTCCATGCAATAGCTGGTTTATGAGCTTTTAGCACAGAAATGAGTTTAGATTTTTCATTTTCAGTGAGAGAAGACGATATTATTACAGGTAATTTAGATTCACCATGTAAATAAGCATATTCCAAATGGTTTGGAAGTGGCTTTAACTCTAATGTCGGTGGTTCTTCTATCGATGATTTATATTGATATCTGTCTTCTTCTTTTAGCATTTGAATTTCTTCTGTTGTTGGTTCATATCCATTAGCCATAAGTGTAGCTAACATTTCAGTTTCATCAATTGGTTCAGTTCCTTCTCCTAAAGAACATTCTCCTGTTCCTTGTAATTCTGAAAATTCTCCTAACAATTCTGCATGTGATTCTATAGTTTGAATACAATAACATGTATCATCTGCAGATTGCGGTTGTTGCATGGCTCTATCAACTGAAAAGGTAACACTCTCGTCCTCTATACTTAGGGTCAGTTTCTTACCAAACACGTCTATAATTGCTTTGGGCGTGTTTAAGAATGGTCTTCCTAATATGAGAGGTACTCGAGAATCTTCTTCCATGTCCAGAATAACAAAATCTACTGGAAATACTAAAGTACCAACTTTAACTAGCATGTTCTCCATTATCCCTCTAGGATATTTTACTGATCGATCGGCTAGTTGTATGCTTATTCTTGTTGGTTTCAATTCTCCAAGGTCTAGTTTAGTGTATAGTGAATACGGCATTAGATTTATACTAGTACCTAAGTCTGCCAATGCTTCTATTGAACTAAGACTACCCAGAAAATATGGAATTGTGAAACTTCCTGGATCAGATAATTTTTCTGGTATCTTATTCAACAGCACTGCAGAACAATTAGCATTCATAGTAACAGCCGAGAGTTCTTCCATTTTTTTTCTATTTGTGATCAGATCTTTCAGAAATTTAGCATATATAGGCATTCCTGATATCACATCAATGAAAGGTAGATTTACATTTATCTGTTTAAACATATCCAAGAATTTGGATTGCCCGGCTTCAAGTCTCTCTTTTCTCATTTTAATCGGGTAAGGAAGTGGTGGTTGGTATGGTTTAACATAAGGTTTAGCCTTAACTGTGTTATCTTCATTAACCTTTTCAACTACCGGTTCTTTTTCCTTATCTTGTTCAGATTGTGGTTCTTGTGGAGTAGGAATAGCATTATCAGAAATTACAGGTATTTCAGGTGGTTTAAGTGTGATACCACTTCTTGTGGTAATGGCTTTAGCTGTTTCATTCCGGGGGTTAGCATTAGTATTACTAGGTAGACTTCCTGGTTTTCTTTCACCTATCAACCTTGCTAGGTTGCTCACTTCTTGTTCTAGATTTTGAATAGAAGCTTGTTGATTTCAAAATGCTTGAGCATTTTGTTCATTGGTTTGTTTCTGAGATGTGAAAAATTGAGTTTGAGATTCAACTAGCTTCGACATCATGTCTTCTAAATTTGGCTTTTTATCATCGGTTTGTGGTGGTTTGTTTTGAAAAATAGGTCTTTGCTGGTTGTAAGTATTATTGGATACTTGTTGATTACTAGGACCTTGTTGGTTGTTGTATGGAACATTTCGGTTATAGTTCTGATTTTGATTGTAGATTGGTCTTGGCGGTTGATAATTATTCTGATAATTATTTCCAGGCCTTTGGTTTATGTATGAAACATTATCTCTTTGTTCCATTGTTAGTTCAATACTGAGACAATCTTTTGTCAAATTTGGTCCTCCACACTGCTCACAACTAATTCGTATTGAGTGAATATCTTTAGTCATCTTTTCCATTCGTGTTTCGACAGCATCTATCTTTGCGGAAATGGAATCTAAGTTATGGCTAGAATCGGCTCTAGCTGATTTAGATGATCTAACGATATCTTTTTCTTGGTGCCACTCATGTGAGTGGGAAGCAGTGTTATCAATAATTTTGTAAGCATCAGTTGCTGTTTTCTTCATAATGGAACCACCAGCTGCTATATCGATGTCTTTCCTTGTAGTGATGTCGCATCTTTGGTAGAATATTTGTACTATTTGACAAGTGTCTAAACCATGTTGCGGACATCCTCTTAATAACTTTTCAAATCTTGTCCACGCTTCATATAGAGTTTCATTTGGCTTTTGTGTGAACGTAACAATTTCTTCTTGAAGTCTCACAGCTTTAGATGCCGGAAATAATTGTTTAAGAAAATTTTCAACTAAAACATCCCATGTATCAATCGCCCCTTCAGGTAACGATTCTAACCAATCTTTGGCTTCTCCCTTTAAAGTCCAGGGAAAAAACATGAGATATATCTGTTCATCCTCCACTTCTCTGATTTTAAATAGAGTGCCTGTAGCGACCCGACCAAATCGTCATTGACGGCGTCGTCTACTTAGGTCCCGTTACGTGGTCATAAGTCTTTAAAACAACGTTTGACCAAAAGATATGTCGCCTTCATTTCAAAATAAAGATTGTTTCAAAGTTTACAAGAATTGTTCAACCAATAGTTAAGTTACAACGTTATAATACGAATGAAATCTAGGCGACACGGTTTAAGCAAAGTCAAAAGACGCTCCATGAAATGCACATATACTCGACATCCAATGCAAGTATCAAATAATGAGCGGAAGCATGTATCATGTATCGTTCAAGGACCTGAGAAAAACATAGAAATCTGTCAACGAAAACGTTGGTGAAATCATAGGTTTAAGTAAGTAAGTACAAGTGAACCACAAGATTTGCATCAATGAAGTAATAGTAATACATTCCAAAAGTTTGTTTCACGAGCACCCAATTATCAATGCTTAACATTTCCTTCCATTGAACCCCATCACTTAGTGCTAGAACATACACTGTTTCTCGAAAATATATTTCATTCGTAAACGGTAGCGAACCGTTTGAATGAGGGTTTGTCAAACCCATATGGATCCATACAACATAAGTTCTCGCTTACACCCGGCAAGTGTAACTAATGATAATCGAATTGAGGATTTTGTTCTAAACTCGTATGTAGAATGTTTGTTTTCCTGTACTTGTGTTCACTTAGTAAAAGAAATGTTTATGTTTTATCATCCCAAATGTAAGTTCAAAAAGAGTAAAAGTGGGACTATGATCTCACCTTGAGTGCACGTACGAAAAGTACTTCACAAAATAACGTGTGCGAAGGATAGTGCTAGTCTTGACCTAAACAAATAGGTCGTATCAATAACGGTAAACACGATAGGTCAAAGATGTTCAATTAGTCCTATGGCTCGTTACGACTCAATAATGTAGCATGTGAGTCAAGTTGTCATGTTTCATGCAAGGTACAAGTATAAAAACATGTTAGAACGATTGCACAATTATTTGGTTAAGTCTGATTAAAAGTCAACTTGGTCGGGTCAAAGTCAACAGAAAAGTCAACGGGGTCGGGTTGGATATCCGACAATTTTTCTAAGTTATATAATCATATATGAGCATGTTGGCCAAGTTTCATGTTAATCGGAGGTCCGTAGCATAGCAAACATTTTCACGTCAAATGACTAAAACGAACAGCCAGTTTTAGCACAATGGGACGGCGTCCCAAATAGCTAGACGGCGTCCCAAATTGAAGAGTGGGACGGCGTCCTAATTGGCTAGACGGCGTCCCAAATTGAAGAGTGGGACGGCGTCTTGAGTTTCTGGACGGCGTCCCAAATGCCTTCCAGGCCCTGTTTGCTGAATTTCTCAATTGCACGAACCAAAACACAAACCAACACATTTTACAAACCGCAAACAATTAGAACATGTATTTTATATCATCGGAAAGCTCTTTCGACAAGGAACGCAACTAAGCACTTTTCATTAAGCAAAAACATCATATACTATAACCGAAATCCCGTCAAGCGATCAATAGAGGTTTATTTTCAAGTTTCAAGTTTATCAATTTTAATTTAAGTTTCGGGAATCCAATTTATACATATGATATGCCGTTTTGAAGGTAATTAAGCATACAACACAACCTAACACTTACAACTAACATTCCATGTCATTCAAATCATTAAAAGTCCATTTTAAGTTCATGAAACCTTAATCTAAATTCACCAAATTTCATAATCAAGTTTAGGAGGTTTCATTAATCAAACTATACATCATAATGAAGCTAGTAACACTAGAAACACAATTAAAACATGATCTCTTAGCATCAAACAACATATGAACACTCAAATTTCAAGATTAAGCATGTCATCTTTCAATATGAACTAGTTACATCAAAATATCAAAAACGAGCATACAAATCACATAAACAAACTAGACTCGAGCCATAGA